>NW_023270231.1:9697323-9765497 GCF_011800145.1 Mirounga leonina
TTCCTTCCTTCCTTCCTTCCTTCCTTCCTTCCTTCCTTCCTTCCTTCTTTTTGTTCCATCATCTATCTATGATCTATCTATCATCTGTCTATCTTCTATCATCTATCTATCATCTATCTATATCTATCTATCTATCTATCTATCATCATCTATCTATCATCTATCTGTCATCTATCATCTATCTAATCATTCTGTCTATATCCTATTAGTTCTGTTTCTCTGGAGAACCCTGACTGATACAGTGACTATTTCAAGTAGAACAGCATTACCAATCACCACCTTTTTTTTTATACCTTAACACTTGCTCCCTTTTGCCTATCACCTACTTCTCCTTTTCAGCAAGAAAACAAACAAAAATTAAAACAACAAAAAATGAAAACAACTTCTCTTTTAAGATCCAACTCAGTTATCAACTTGCCTTTTTTCACCTTACAAAATAGTCATGTCCCTGTCTATCTTTTCAGAATGTTTTACCACTTATCATATTGTATCACTAGTATTTGGTTTGTTGCTGTTTATTTTCTTATTAAATGGAAGCTTGACTGGAGTAAATCTGTTTGTTTTGGTTTTAAATGGGGTGGGGTGTATGTTTGTGTCTACCTCAGTGTTTGGCACATAATTAAGTCAAAATTGTTTCTTTAATGTAGTTTTGAATCCAAAACACATTTTTTTTTTTTTTATGTTAAGAGACTGCTGTTTGATAGTAAATATTTCCGAAAGACTTCAGTTCATTCAGTTATATTTGACCATATGTCTTTGCCAATCCTCCATAGATGACATGATGGGAAAAACACCTGATAACTCACCTGGAACAATTTTAGAACTTGAAAGAAAGTTTAATGAATTGACTATATTTTTCAGTCAGTGATAACCCCTGAAAAGAGGATTGATACTTGTTGTATGGGATTTGCAGCTTTTCTAACACATTCCAGTAACTAATCACCTCCTGTTAAGTGTAAATGTGTTTTCAGTGTCCTGCTATCTGAAGAACTACTCTAGTTATTCTTTGGTAATTACAGGTTAGCTTGTCTATTAAGAACTGTGACATAAAAATAACAGTTGTGATAAAGCCATAAGTGTGCATTCTCATGCAAGAAAAAAACAGGAGAGGAAACATCCTTTTCTCCCCTTTGTTTTCCTAAAACTCCTGCATCCTACTAGTTCTCCTATCTCTTCATCTGCCTTTTTTTTTTTTTTTTTTGCCTACCTTGGGTTCTTTTCCTGTTTAACTACAGTTCTTACCTAAAGTTCTAAGTTTATTTGATTATTTTCTGTCTAAATTCTTGCTACTTAATACTGCATTGTTATTTTGGTTTCCAAATTATAGAAGAGGAGTGATGGTAATAACAATTGATAACTAGACCACACTTTAGAGTTTCTAAAGAAATTCCCACTAATTACCGCATTTGATAAAGCTTTTATTCCTGTGAATCTATGGCCTGCAAAATGGTGTTTTTAAACTATCTGTCTGTATTTTAATTTTTTGTGTCATCCACCTCACTGATAATGCTAAGCTTAGTTCCCTGACTACTCTGTAATGATGTGGTGCTGATAAACTTCTTCGTTATGATCACGTTTTAGTTGCTTTCATTTCACTCTCTTACAAAAATGCTCTTTATCAATTTTAAAATTTCAAATTCCGCTTTTATGAAACATTCTCTCAGCTTTCATCAACATCTCCATTCCCTAGCATTAGGAGAGCTGACCAAATAAAATTGTTATTTTTTCCCATTGTATGTTATTAGAGGTTTTCAAATATTTATAAGTAGTAATGGAAATTCCTCAAAAGAAGTAACCATTATAACGTAAATTTCTTATTACTTAAGGTATTGTATATAACAGGTTATACAGAAAAGCTTTGTGGCAAGTTGATTTTCAGGAGAAATAGTTTTGTTAAATAATTTGGTAAACCAAAATACAAGTGAAGAAGATGACTTTTCACATGTTCTAATAAAATATATATGTTCTTATATTAAAATCCAGTACTGTTACACTTTGATACCATAGAGTCCCTGAGTTCCTATAGTCCCACTGAAGCTGCTTGAAGTTGATAGGTTTTACACAAAGGTAAAGTTTAAATGAATTAATCTTGGATTAGGAATTGTATTCAAAGCATGGATTCAGTGCAGAACCTGAAGGGTGAAGAGCTGCTCTTCGAGAGGTTATTAATAACACAATGAAGATGGTAGCATAATTCCTGTTGAGTTGATGACCTTCTTAATTAGGTGTTGACACATGTATTCAATTGAATTTAGTAATTTATTGAATTACTGATCATCAGCCTGGAAATTCTTACTTCAGCTAATAGATCTACACTTAGTATACTTCCTATAATAGGACTTAATGTTGAATGCCACAGTTTAGAAAACTGAGAATGGAAAATGAATGGTGCCCGTTACCTTTATCAGCCAGTTTTTTTAATCAGTCAACATAATCAGTGAGTGCATCCGAAGTGCAAGACTCTGGGTGAACACATATCTTATGGCATTTAAATAAAAATAAAATATTCGTAACTTTGAAGTGGAGGAAATGCTTAATGTAATTAATAGAAAATAACTTGATATCTAGTTTTTTGGCTCTCAGTTGGATCTGCATTTATCTAGGCAGAAAGGGTTCTTTCACTTAAATGACGTGGCTTATGTATAAAGTCACACTAAAGCAACTGAAGTAAGAGTTAGAAAAAGTGTTGCCATGTAATCAGAGAACTGAGAAGATGCGGGTTTTGGGTGGAGAGATAGTACCTTTTACCACATTCACAGCCATCCAATTAGGAAGAAAAAATCCTAAGTGATAATAACTGAGATAGAAATTTGTTCGAGGGGCACCTGGGTGCCTAAGTAGGTTGAACTTTCCAACTCTTGATTTTGGCTCAGGTCATGATTTCAGGGTCAGAGGATTGAGCCCTATGTAGGGCTCTGTGCTCAGCAGGGAGGGGAGTCTGCTTGAGATTCTTTCACTCCATTTCCCTCTGCCCCTCCCCTCTGCACCCACTCTCTCTCTCAAATAAACAAATAAATGTAAAAAACAAAAATAAATTTGTAAAATGTAAAAACCAATGATAAAGACTCTAAGAAGTCAACTTAAAAAAATGGTAGATATAGACAGACATGTATGCAGTCAGCAATTTAGACCAAATACATAGAAGTTACTTCTCAACAGAGACGGGCATAAAATGATGATTGTAATACCCAGAGTTACAAAATAACATTAAGTAGGTGATATAGAGGGAAAACTTGACCTGATAGTTTCAAAAATAATCCTTAGACTGGTGTAAGGATTTCCAATGCTTTTGGTACTAAGAATTATATCAGAAACCCGCTTTTTATAACGAAAATACATATAATTATGCTTTAAGTAAATAACACAATAAATTAAATAAAATGTCCTGTTAGGGAATGCTGTCATTCTTAATCAATTGTGTTGTTACTATGATAAAATTCATTCCTAAATAATCTGTGATAATTAAACAGGAAAGGTATTTGGATATGGTGAACCTCCCTTCTCTCTCTTATTATTGTAGTTAAGGTGAGAAGGTCAGGTTAGAAGTATCCTTAACAGAACTTGGTTTCAGTAAGGCTTGCTTTTGTCTCTATGTGTTATATTCAAACTTAAACATATGGAGAATATATGCTGGCGTTAAAGTATTGAAAGAAGGAGGCCATTAGACTGGGGTGGCTCTAATGCCTCAGTAATCTATTTAAGCAAACCAGACCTACACCAGAGTCAATGCACTTGAATCTAAGAAAATGAAACCTAACAACAATCAGTCACAAACAGACGCCAAGTCTTTCCCAAATCAGGCAACTGCTTAAGCTATAACCAGCCAAATAATTGCTTTGCTTCATTGTCTTCTCTATAAAAACCTTGCCCCTAGCTCGTCTGTGGAATGCTTTCAACCATTCTTGGTTTGCCTATGTGATTCCACTAGAAATGTGCTCAAACAAGCTCTTGAAAATTTTAATGTGCTCTGTTTTCCTTTTTATACGGGAGAACATGGCTAATTATAAGATAAAATTTTCCTTGTAGAAATTAAATCCTATCAGAGAGATTAAAAACAAGCATTTCTCAATATATGCTAAATAATTTAAGCCTGGATATTATTAAATGACAATTTGTACTGTTTCAATTTCTACAGGAAATCTGAAGTGACAGTGATCATTGCTGTGTGTCAATTAAGACTTTTGGTTGCAAGGTACAGAAAATTTAACCTAGATTGGTTCAAACAAAAGGCAAAATTATTATCCCTGGAAACTGAGACTTCCAACAATACATACAAACTCATTAGCTGCTTGAGTCAGAGGGTCAAACAATGTCCTTCAATCCATTTGTTCTCTAGATCTTGGTTCTCTTTCATATTAGCTGTATTCTCAGACAGACATACTTTCTGTGTTTGCAATTTGGGTACCACTAGGTCAACTACTGCAAAGAAAGCAGATGAATTCTATATGAGAAATCTTAGTAAAACCTGCTCAGTTGGTTCTAATGAGGTTATGTACCCATCTTTGAGCTAATCACTGAGGCAGAAAAATGTGAGGCTTTTATTGGCCAGGTTTGTCACATGCCAGGCATGTAACTACAAATGGAATCATTTTCAGGGGAACCACATGCATTGGGAATAGGGGATGAATATTTCCCAAAATGAGAATGAATAGCCAAAAACATATATTTTCTACTACATGACAGATCTAGAATAACCTGGGTAGTTTTATAAAGGAACCTGGAATAATTTGGCCTTGAAGAATGGATGGACATGACTCTAATAAATAAGAAAACGGAAACTGAAGAAGGATTCAGAATCTTGAATGTTATGGCCACAAATAGAATTACTGTCAGTGAAGATAACGCTTTTAAAAAATAAGAAAGATCATACTAAATGCAGACAAACTAATAAAACTTTTATGAAATCATAATCAATTGTAAAAAATAATTTACAAAATAATTTATTCCAGAATCAACTATTTCTGAATTCCAGAAAACTAGAGAAAGATGTTGATTATTTTTCTTTTTAATTATATATTTTTTAAATTGTTTAGGAAAAGTTAAAATTTAAACACCAGATTATTATTGTACTCTAAAATCTCTTGCGGATTTTCTTTGGCTTCCTGAACTTCAAGTTTACAAAAATAATCAAGTGAACTAAAAGTGAATAGAAGGAAAGTCTGCCACTTTGAAAATGTAAGTTATACTATAGATGTTGTATCCTTAGTTTTATTTTCTATGGAGCCTGTTGTAAACCTTGGTTGCTCAATCATTAATCACTTTGATTGGTTTATGTGTATTTGATTAAGGCAAAGTTAAAACTATTGCTTGTGGTGTGATTTAGTAAGGAAACATAGTCAGGGGTCAAAGAGGAGAGAACAGGGAAGGGGAGTGAAGGGAGAGGAAGAGAGAGAGAAAAAGAATAGTCTGGAACATGAAATGAAATATCTTCATATGCCAGATATGAGAGATTCAAATACCTTTGATCTGTGGAATGTGTGAAGTGTATTTCTATTAGAATGGAAATGCCTTGCAGTGTGAGCTTTCTGCATTATAAGAAGGCGATTGGTTTTCCATTCATGCTTCAGCCTTATCTTTTATCATCAAAGGTGCTGCTATTTTGGTATCAGGTCCTGAAATGTGATGACAACATATGACCTTCACAGATTCTGAGTGAAATCCAGTGGGTGGTATGTACACTCAGACCTGTGTTCTCTCAGACACAATTACTTACACTCAGGATAACTTTACATCAGCTGTGTTAATGATGTTGTATCATCAAGTGATAACATGATCACAGCTTTTGACACTGATTTTCCTAGGTATGGCATCAGTTTTCTTATAAACTTATTACCTTTTTCTTTTCTTCCATTAAGCTCCATTTTATTTTGACTGTGAGGTTAATTTTCATTAAGTCTGAGTGAAATACTGAAGGGAAAATATAGACTCTGACAACTTCAACAAGAAAGGGAAAAGAACGTGGCAGGAGATTTCACAACAAACGTAAAGGAAGACAAGGCAACATTGTGTGGTTGAAATTAAAAGGAAAGAAAATAGATGCTTAGAGTATCAGCTGTGGGGAAATACTGGAGTTTATCTATTGTTCTTAAAGGGAGGTTGAATGGGCTGCAGAGTCTGTTTTATTTAGCATATTAGACAACTGTGCAATATATAATTAGAATTGTCAGTTAATTTTTAAAAATTATTTTAACTGTTGGAAAAGATTGAAATTTAAATAATGAGATGAATGAAACAAAGGATTAATTTATTTTAGTATATGATCTACCTTAAACTTAGGAATATATTACTTGAACTTTAAGAAAACATCTTTCTCACTGGGTGTGTATATATGGATATGTGTAGTGTTTGTATTTTATCTTCCTTTTAAATTCGCATAATCTTGTGTTGACGTGTTTTAAGATTGGGCTTGCCGAGAGTAGTTATTACTCCGTAAGAACTACCTCTTGAAGATCTACTCATTTAGCGTTGAGGACAAGATTTTAAAGCTGAGAAAATTAGAAAATGTCACGCACTGTACACACACTCTCAAAAACTGGTGAACAAATGAATAGTTCCTTTTCCTGGGAACTTAGAAGTTTAAATCAAATTTGCCCAATTTTGGTACATATTGAAAAATATTTTGTTTGTTCTTTGCTTCTGGTATTTTTATATTAATGTATTTGAAACAAAATTTCTGTGTGTAATTATTTTGAAACAAAAGCATGGGTCAGACACAGGAGTTTCAGAGAATTTAAGGATCTATAGTGACCAAATATTTAATATAATTAGAATTTTCAATTTTCCTTCTTCTCCCTGAAATTAGACTTGATAAAGTTGGGGGATTACTTAAAGTTTATCTCTCAGGAATATCATCAGCATTGTTCAGAGATTTCAAATATAAATCCAGTAATAACCTAGAAAATACTATCTCATCAGTTGATCTCATCAGATTTGTCTTAAATCTGTTTTTTTTTTAAAGGTGAGTTTCTTTTTGTATTTTTATAATTTAAAAAATTGGAAAAGTTGAAAATGAAATTGTAGAAGATAATAATATTGGAAGCATCCATAATCCTGCTATTCAGAGAAAACATTTTATATATTTTATTATTACCTTTGTATAAATATCAATTTTTTATTTAAATTGAATTTATATTACATATATTTTTTTGCATTTTTTAAAAGATTTATTTATTTATTTATTTATTTATTTATTTATTTATTTATTAGAGAGAGAGAGAGAGGCAGAGGGAGAAGGAAAGAATCTCTTAGATTTCCTGCTGAGCGCAGAGCCTAACACTGGGCTCGATCTCATAACCCTGAGATCATGACCTGACCTGAAACGAAGACTTGGTCACTCAACCAATTGAGCCACCTAGGCACCCCTGTTTTTTTGCATTTTATTTTAAAATTTTATTATAGATGATTTCCTATATCATAGAATATTCTCAGGATCATTTTAATGAATGATATTTCAGTCTTTGAATATGCTGTAATTTATTTAAAATTTCCACAGAATTTGGGTATGTTGTTCTTTTTTCCATTTTAAAACAGAATTATAAGTATTTATGTACATTAATCTATAAATTAGATCATTTTAATATATATCCATATATAAAAGCAACCTTAAAGATGCTAACTGATAATGATACAACACTAAAGGCACAGTCTATGAAAGAAATAAATGACAAAATTGATTAAAATTAAGATTAAAACCTTTTGCTCCATGAAAGATAATGTCAAGAGAATGAGAAGACAAGCCAAACACTGGGAGAAAATGCTTACAAAAGACGTATTTGATAAAGGACTGTTGTCTAAAATATACAAAGAACACTTAAATTTCAACAGTAAGAAGATAAACAACTCATTAAAAAATGGACCAAAGACCTTAAGAGACACCTCTCCAGAGACTATATGCAGATGGCAAATCAGCATATGAAAATATGCTTCACATCATATGTCATCAGGGAATTACAAATGAAAACAATGATGTACCACTATATGTCTATTAGAATGGCCCAAATCCAAAAATACAGACAACACCAAACTCTAGTAATGATGTGGAGAATTGGGAACTCTCATTCATTGCTGGTTGGAATGCAAAATGATGCAGCCACTGTGGAAGACAATTTGGTGTTTCTTTACAAAACTAATCATAATTTCCAGCAATCTACTATTTGGTGGGGCACCTGGGTGGCTCAGATGGTTAAGCGTCTGCCTTCGGCTCGGGTCATGATCCCAGGGTCCTGGGATTGAGCCCCACATTGGTCTCTTGGGTCAGCGGGGAGCCTGCTTCTCCCTCTCCCTCTGCCTGCTGCTTTGCCTACTTGTGCCCTCTCTCTATCTCTCTGTCAAATAAATAAAATAAAATTTTTTCAGAAAAAATCTACTACTTGGTATTTACCCAAAGGAGTTGAAAGTTTATGTGAAAGTCTTATGTCCACACGAAAACCTTCACATGGATGTTTGTAGCAATTTTACTCAGAATTCAGCAAAACTTGAAAGCAACCTAGATGTCCTTCAGTGTGAATGAGTAAACAAATGCTGGTACATCTAGACAGTAGAATATTATTCAGCACTTAAAAAGAGTTATCAGGCCATAAAAAAGGCATGGAGGAAATATATACACGTGTTACTAAGTGAAAAAAGCCAATCTGAAAAAACTATGTATACTGTATGATTCCAACTATATGACATTGTGGAAAAATGAAAATTATGTAGGCAATGAAATGATCAGTGGTTGCGAGGCATTTTGGGAAGGGAAGGGATGAATAGGAAGATCATAGAGGATTTTTAGGGCAATGTAATGATGGATATATGTCATTATACGTTTGTTCAAACCCATAGAATATTTCACTAAGAGTGAGCTGCAGTGGGAACTGTAGACTTTGAGTGATTGTGATGTGTCCATGTAGGTTCACCAGTTGTAACAAATGTATCATTATTTTATAGAGGAATGTTGATAAAGGAGAAGGCTTTATGTGTGGGGAGCCATTGGGTAAATGGGATATTCCTGTATCTTCCCCTCTATTTTGCTATGAATCTAAAACTGCTCTAAAAAGTAAAGTTTAAATTTAAAAAAAAATGCTGACTTAGATAGGCAAAAATCTTATCATATTTTAATTTGCATTATACTTCTAGCAAATGAGAAAAGAACTTTTATTTTTTATTTTTTTAAGGTTTTATTTATTTGACAGAGAGAGAGAGAGCACAAGTAGGGGGAGCATGCAGAGGAAGAGATGCTGCTGACCAGGGAGCCCTGGGCGGGGCTCAGTCCCAGGACCCTATGATCATGACCTGAGCTGAAGGCAGACGCTTAACAGAGTGAGCTACCCAGATGCCCCAGAAAAGAACTTTTAAAACAAGTGTATTATTCATTCTGAATTTTGTTTCTTAATTGCATATTTATATAATTTCCCTTATTTTTTATTGCTTTTTAGTATTTTTTTTAGTATCCATATTCAGTTCTAAGATCTACTAGGACTTTAAAGTTTTATGAAGACTATAGCATTCTTTCAATAAAAAATAAGTAGCATTCATACCCAATTTGTGAGCTAGTAGCCATTTTACTCCTTTTGCTAAAGACATCATTTGCAAAACTTGATCTTGTCCAAGCTACCTAACGGGATTGTAGTGGTATTGCTAGGGACAAGTCATTATTAATCATTGGGGAGGTAATCTAAGGTAAGCTTCTGTTGTCACATATTTTCTAGAATTTCAGATTTGCTATTGTATTTTGATAATGTATCAAACATTAGTTAACATGAAATTGAGATGACACAAAAACTTTTTGGGGGTGAAAATAATTTTGACACATCAAAAAAGTTTATGTGATTATATTCATAGGTATGCTCAAAACTGTGTATTTGTCCAAATTATCACAGGCCTGTTCCAAAAACAAACAAGCCAAAGAAACAAACCAAAGAACTTAAGGTCCTCTAAAGATACTGTAGTGTATGAGTCAGCTGGGACTATCATAACAAATTACCACAGGCTGGGTGGTTTAAACAACAGGAATTCATTCTTTCACAGTTCTGGAGGCTAGAAATCCAAGATCAAGCTGTTGGCAAATTTGGTTTCTTGTGAGGCCTCTTCTGGTTTTTCAGAGGGCCACCTTCTCACTGAGTCTTCACAGGGCCTCTTTTCTGTGTGCTTGTTGACAGGGAGAGACAGAGTTTTCTCTTTTTAAAAGGAGACTAGACCGGGTGCCTGGGTGGCTCAGTTGGTTAAGCGACTGCCTTCGGCTCAGGTCATGATCCTGGAGTCCTGGGATCGAGTCCCGCATCGGGCTCCCTGCTCGGCAGGGAGTCTGCTTTGTCCTCTGACCCTCCTCCCTCTCATGCTCTCTGTCTCTCATTCTCTCTCTCTCAAATAAATAAATAAAATCTTAAAAAAAAAAAAAAAAAAGGAGACTAGACCTATTGGATTAGGGCTCACCCTTATGACCTCACTTAGCCTTAATTACCTCCTTAAAGACCCCAGTTCCAATTTGTCACATTGGGGGCCAGAACTTCCACATAGGAATTCTGGGGAGACATAATTCAGTCTATAGCAGATATTTGCAGCTTTTGTTAAACCAGTTTATAATTTTTAAGGGAAAGAAAAGATTCTGGGGCACTAGATTTATAATATGTAAAATTTCTAAAATATTAACTTGGAATTGATATCAAAGTAAGTGGAGTAGTACAATAAACAAGACTCTGTTTCCCACCATGCACAGTTCATTTCAACAAGTGGGAGCTTTACATAACTCTGAGTGACAGTGTTCTATGGCATCTTCTCTTGCTTAAGAAAAAATGCAATGCAGTGGACGAATTTAGGCAAAATGTGCACTTTATTTTAAAATTTATAATGTGTGTAAGCGTATATGAGGACTTTTAAAGAATAACTTAAATCCTCCATTGTGTCACAGTAAATGAAGCAAATGCCAGTTTATCTCTTTCTTTTTTCCTGCTTATAACTTCTTATATGTCCACAGGTTAAAACAAAGTTATTTAAAATGTAGTCTCCAGGAGCCATCTGCCACTCCCATTCTCAGATTCTCTTGGGTCAGCTCTGAAGTTTGGCTGTAAGAAAATGTACCCCTTTAAGATCATTCTAACAGATGGGTTATTTTGATGGTTTTCCAGGTTACTCTGTATTTTATTTATTTATTTATTTATTTATTTATTTGTTTGTTTATTTATTTATTTATTTTTAAAGATTTTATTTATTTATTTGAGACAGAGAGAATGAGAGAGAGAGAGCACATGAGAGGGGGGAGGGTCAGAGGGAGAAGCAGACTCCCTGCAGAGCAGGGAGCCCGATGCGGGACTCGATCCAGGGACTCCAGGATCATGACCTGAGCTGAAAGCAGTCGCTTAACCAACTGAGCCACCCAGGCGCCCTACTCTGTATTTTAAAGTGAATGTATTGGTGACCATCTGAGAAAGTGCCCACTGAGAAAGTGACTTTTTTTCTTTGCTTTTTGTTTTTTAATTTCCATCCACCTGAAACATCTGTTCATGAAAATGACTTTATGGAGAAATTGTGACATCCCCTAAGGCAATCCTATCACATTATCTGTAGTGTAAGCAGAAGCAGATCTGGTTGCCTAATAGAGCTTCTGATCTAGCAAAGACTATATTATATATTATATTTCTGACTATTTTCAGGGTAATGTTCTTTCCTTCACTCACAACTATATTATAATGGTAGTCTTGAAAATAAGTATCCCCTTTCTCTATACGGATTTTAGTATTTTTTAGGCTAAGGGTGTTACTTTTCTATGCTGCCTGGAGTTATAGTGGTTTAGTGTGCCTGTGTTTTTTAGATTTGGGTGTGTAATTAATCTTTGAATTCTTGTTGTTTGCTCGAATAATGTTAAATGAATATATACCAGGGCTACAGTGTAGATCTAGACATAAACATTTTCTTTAAGTATTTTAAAGGTTAATTTTAATGTACTGTTTTATTCCTTCTTTCAGAATTAATATGAAATCGTAACATTAAACACCATGAAGTTGAGATACATGGTATGATGAAAAAATTGTATGAGGGAATGGACAGTGCTCAGCGAAGTTAGGGAAGGCTTTCTTGAGCAAAAGTCTTTTTCCTGATATCTGAACTGTGAGGAGTAATTAATTAAGCAAGGGCATGGTAAGCAGAACCCAGAATTTGTAGCTGGTAGTCTGCCACTCTTAAGTCTTTTGAGCTTTTTCTAAATAACTGGAAAAGACAATGCAAAAATTTGAGCAGGGAGTTACTTCATCTTATTTATATATTTAAGTAAACACTTTGCTCAGAGATGAACAGAGGGTATCAAGAATGGATGCAGGAAGACCATTTAGAAAGCCATTACCTCTAGCTGGGTGAGAGATAATAGAAATTAATCCAGAGAGCTGGGGAGATTCCTGGGGAGAAATCATTGGTTTTAGGAAATATTTAGGAGATGAGTTTGATAAGACATGGTGATTGATGGGATATGGGAAATGAAGAAGAAGCTGATCTAAGGATGATTCCATTCTGAGTACAGTACTGCACTCATCAAATTTGGGCATAGAGGTTTAATTTTCAATGCATGGAGTTTTGGATATCAAATAAAAAGTTGAATGGAACTATAGCACAGAGAGAAATATTTTAAGCTGTGCATATATAATATATAAATGATTGTGAGTGAGATTACCTACAAAGATAAAGAGCTAAAAAAAGTTAAGAAAGTACTTCAATTTACATGGAAGAGAGATTATACTTGTCCCTCATAGTTCTAATGTAAATTAGTACCAGTAGGTATAAATTACAGATAAGGTAATTTCACATAAGTATTAAAAAAAAGGTTTTAGACCCTAATGGCTTTAGGAGTAAGAAATTAGTTTTGGAGGTGATAATTCCTCATTGACATATGTGATATATCAAAGACTAGACAACCAGAGAGTTTTAGACATTGACGATTCTTTTTTAAACCTGATATTATTATTTCTATTATAAAATCAAAAGAGAGGCGCCTGGGTGGCTCACTCGGTTGAGTGACTAACTCTTGGTTCCAGCTCAGGTCATGATCTCGTGGTTGTGAGATCAAGCCCCACGTGGGGGCTCCATGGTCAGCATGGATTCTGCTTGAAATTCTCTTTCTCCCTCTCCCTTTGCCCCTCCCCCTGCTCTCTCTCTCACTCTATCAAATAAATAAATCTTTAAAAGAATAAAATAAAAAGAAATAAAATATTTCACTTTGTTTTTTGTAACTTGTTAGAAGGAATATGGATTCTTTAATTATTTTAAAAGATTAGTAGTGATGATTTAAAGAAAATAAAATGAGAGGAAGAAATCAGAAAAAGAAGAAACTTGACAAAAGTCAATGATTTTTTTTTTTTTTTAAGATTTTATTTATTTGACAGAGAGAGATACAGCGAGAGAGGGAACACAAGCAGGGGGAGTGGGAGAGGGAGAAGCAGGCTTCCCGTGGAGCAGGGAGCTCCATGCGAGGCTTGATCCCAGGACCCCAGGATCATGACCTGAGCCAAAGGCAGACGCTTAATGACTGCGTCACCCAGGTGCCCCAAAAGTCAATGATTTTTTAAACATTGTATACCATCCATAGTTACAAAGCTAAAGTTGCCATATTTTAAAAAGTCCCTATTTAAAACAGAGGTTTGATGTTTCCATGAATCCCAGGGTTAGTCATCATACTTAGAGAAATGGAGAAATTATTCCATGTTGCACTTAAATTTTATGGAGCATTTTGCAGTATCATTTAACTGTTTTAGGTTTTATGTCCATCATAGTAATTGTCCTCCCACAAAGATATGGTAAAAAATAGAGCAATGGGAATAAGTCTGTAGATAAGTCTTAAAAGCCACGTAAACATCACATAACCCAACAGTTTTGGTATTTTGTTCTTTCCCTATGAATTATTCATGGCCAGAGGAGTGCCGAATCATTTACTGCATTCAGCAGTGGGGTACTTATAAAATGCTGCATGAGGAATCATTGCACATTTGTGACCAGAAGAGTCAATATGTGAGAGCCATAGGTTTTTTTTTTTTTTTTTTTTGTCTGCTTTTCCATAACCATTTTAATGACTAAAGAATGCTAGAGTTAGAAGATACAGAGGTTCTATTCAACTTCATACTTCATCAGCTATTTTGAATGTTATTACTACAGAATAACACATTATGTTGTAAGCAACAGAAAGACTATATAATTATTGGGTTGCACTCGGAAACACTTTAAAACTTGGTTCTTGTCAATCCGTACCTTTAAACAGCTGTTTTAAAATCTTGGTTATTTTCAAAGAGAAAGAATGAGCAAAACTCATGAGAAATGGTGGGGCAGTTAATAGGGTTTCCTATAATATTCTCCATATCTGCATTCTTTTGTAGGATACAACATTTACTGAGAGTACTAATTTCAATCTTTGTGCTAGGGCAGTACTGTCCCATAAAATTGTAATGGGAAATGGAAATGTGAATCACATATGTAATTTTTAAGTTTTTATAGCCATACCACTATACTATACATACTATTGGTAAAATTATTTTAATATGTTTTATTTTAACAAATATATTAAAATATTACCATTTCAACATCTAACCAATATAAAAATTGAGATATTTTACCTTTTTTTGTGTGTGCTAAGACATCAATATCTGCTTTGTATTTTAAACTTATAGCACATCTCAGTTCAGACTAGTGACATATTCAAGGGCTCAATAGCTGCACATGATTAGTAGCTGTTATATGGCATGCAGAATTCTAGGTACTCAAACATGGCATATTCATAATTTCTGATTATCCCAATAGATATGTGGAAGTTGAGAGACAAGAGTAAGGATTTCGGGATTGAAATCTAATATACACCAAAACAAAAAGAAGTTAATTGCTAAGAACATAAAACTCAGCTTCATTACTTATATATGAAATCAATAAATGAATTGTTTGTGAACAAAACAGAGTATAATGCTAGGTAATTGACAAGGTTCTTGGCTTTGCAGGTAAATCATAACTGTGAAATAAGAGTTATTCATATTTGATAGTGAAGGTAGTAAACAGAACTCTTAATCATCCATGGTGGAGTTGGGGTCAGAATGGTATATAGATCCATGGAAAATTAGAAGGAAGAAGTCTCAAAAATTAACCAAAAAATATCCTTAGGAGTTAGGATTGCACCTTCATTTTTTTTTTTTTAAGATTTTATTTATTTATTTGAGAAAGAGAGAATGAGAGACAGAGAGCACGAGAGGGAGGAGGGTCAGAGGGAGAAGCAGACTCCCTGCCGAGCAGGGAGCCCGATGCAGGACTCGATCCCAGGACTCCAGGATCATGACCTGAGCTGAAGGCAGTCGCTTAACCAACTGAGCCACCCAGGCGCCCCAGGATTGAACCTTCATTTAATTATCTCCAGTTCCCAGGAGAAACTAGAGAAAATTGGTTCACCTTTTGATAGCTTATTAAAAACTAATTCAGATGAGTTAAATGAGTCAGTTATAATATTGCCTGGGGATTCCAGAAGAAAAATTAAATTAAAAATTGTTGACTTTTGGGGTGCCTGGGTGGCTCAGTCATTCAGCGTCTGCCTTCGGCTCAGGTCATGGTCCCAGGGTCCTGGGATCGAGACCCGCATGGGGCTCCCTGCTCGGCGGGAAGCCTGCTTCTCCCTCTCCCACTCCCCCTACTTGTATTCCCCCTCACGCTGTCTCTCTCTCTCTGTCAATTAAATAAATAAAATCTTTAAAACAAACAAACAAAAAAAAAGTGTTGACTTTTCCTATCTTTTGGTTGTAAACACCACTCAGAATCACTTAATTTTTGTAAAAGAATATTCTATATACCACAGTTAAGAATGCACAGATAACACAAGGTTTTTTTTTTTCAATATATCCTACTTAAGTATTTTTTTATGGCATTTCTTTGCCATCTTATCTTAGTGGTTCTGATTATTCTCCCTAGTGTCTATGATCGGCAGCAGGAAAAAGGCAAACCTTAAAATAAGGTCTTACTAAATGTTAGCAAAGTTAAGATGTTAAGAATTAACCCACATGTATTTTTTCAGGGATGTAATCAGGTAACTTTTCCCTGTGGGAATGGGATTTAATATTTCATAATACAGATGGAGATTACAGTCTTATTTGTAGCAAGTAAAATATGGGTATGTTTTATTTTTTGCCCTACTAAATCACCTGTAACAGCCAGACATTCTGGAAGAACAATTAGGTGTAATGAGTCATTCTTTAAAATTTCACCAAGAGTGAGAATACTGAATTTCTTTTCAGGGCTAAGTAAAGCTTCAGTGTAAGTACCAAATATTTACAACGGTCACCAGAGTTATCCAGTTACTTTTCCTATTAAGAATTTCATATATAGAAAAGCAGCAAAAGAATTATATACCATTCTTTTAACAATGTAGCTTTTTAAATCTTTTGAATCTGTTTTAAAGTTTTATCAGTAGATACCAGCAATTTATTCATAATGTTTATATGTAGCATATGAGCATTCTGTAAAAATAATTCTCACTGCAGTTTAATGAAACTGTTATCATACAATAGTATAAATTTTCTGAATTATAATATGAAACATTAAGGGGGTTTTCTTTTTCTTCTTTCTTTTTATGGTATACTAGGAATCTTATTTCCCTGAGAAAATAGAATAACTAATATTTGGTAATTTTTTCAAAATTTGTCTCATTAACATTTAATACCTTTTCTGGCAGCTAGGGTCTTGGAACTCTTCTCTAGTTACTTCCCTCCACACCCCTGCCCAGCTTCAAGACAGATTTCTAGATTATTGTGTGCATCTCACTATCCTTTACAACTGTTCAGTTTCCAAAATCTTAAACTCTTTATTTGAAACCATCTATCCTCTCAACCTTCCAATTCCCTCACTGGCACTGCTACTGACCCTAGCCATCATCCCTCCTCCCCCCCTGCATATCCACCTGCCTGCTCCATCCTGCACCTCCAGTGACCTAGAACTTTGAGCTCCATTAATAAGTCAGTCTGTAGCTGCCTTTGCTTACCTGTTATTGAGCCTGGACACATTCATCGCTCATTTCAACTAGGCTCTCTTCAGACGTTTTATTACTTTGTTCCTCTTAACTAACCTTCCACCACAGAAAACTTGCCACTGAGAACAGGAATCAGTTCAAGCATTTGATTTGTCTTCTCTTCATCTCAGCTGCTGAGGACTTCTAGAGAAACATTACTAGCCCTGCTGATCAGGTCCATTAAGGTTATGAATATAGAATCTTCTCACTTAACTGCTCTCTCTCTCTCTTTTTCCCCTGGTTTTCCCAAAGAGTTTATTTGGGCAGACCTAGGGACAGGGAGGCTCTACATGTAAAAGAAGATGTTGGGCCTCTTGGTGGTAAAGCATGGCTTGTGTTGGCAACTCGGGACCCAGCAGGGCAGTGAGAGCTTGATGTTGGAGTTATGGAACTGCTTGCCTGCCAGTGGGTAGTTGCTAGCTGCAGTCTCCTCCACCATCATGATCTGGATCGAGTGGAACCGGACACAGTGCCAGGCGCCCAGGTGTCAGTTGCACTAGGTGACAGCTCCAGCAGTGGTCAGATTCTGGTCCTCTCAGTACATGTTGTGGGTGCCACTGCCAGAGTCACAGTGCACTCAGGTGCTGAAGTTCTTCACCCACAAGGTGGAGTTCTTGAACACCTGTCCACAGTAGACAATTTCCCCTGAAGACTTCCATCTTCAGCTGAGACACAAAGTACCAGAAGTGAATCTTGGCAACACCATGATTAGGTGTAAAGATTCACCTGGGATAGAGGGTAGGCGTGTGGCGTTTGGGGGTGGGAAGGCTACTAACCCTTACCCTCAACAGATGTCTTGGATTATTTCCTAACTGAGAAAACAAGTCAACAGTGATAAAATTTCTTGCTGCCTCCTCTCTTTACCGTCTATCACAGATCCTTCACATTTAGCAATACTAGGATTTATTTCCCTTTCTCCTCCAATTTCAGAGAATGAAATACCTTTTCCTTTTCAGGGTTAGTTCTCCAACCATGTTCTTGATATCTCTTTCTTCTATGTACTCTAGGAACTAAATTCATCAAATTTCTCCTCACTTTCTTGGATCTTCAAACCCTTCTTTTCCACAGACCCTTTCTTAAAGCAAACTAAAATGTTTACTTTTCCCTGTCATAAGTAATCTCTCCTGCAACCTTACATTTCCCTCGAATTAAATTCCATCTCTGTCCTATTCACATTCATACTTTAAAAATGACTGATTTCCACATCTCCTACTCATCAATTTGCCCAGTGTAATCTGTCTTCTATTTTACCCATTTCCTCAAATACTCTTTGGAGTATTGACTCTTATACTCCCTATTTGATGAATTTTTTGTTTGTCTCACTTCATCATGGTCACAAAGAGACATTGCTGGCTCCTCATGTTTTCTGTGAGATTGTTTATATTCAACAAGAGAACATCATATTCTTAGCTGTGAGTGCCAGGGCCAGCTCCTAACAACACCCAGGCCTTGCTGTTAGAGTCAGCCAGTTGCTGGATATTAAGGGGCTGATTTTCTCCTTCTCAACAACAATGATGGTGATGATGTCAATAACAAATGATAAGTGCATTTAGTGCTTATGTTGTTACTATTTTAAATGATTGATATATATTAAAACTTTTAATCCCCACAACACTCCTGGATAGGTACTATGATTTTCTCCATTTTGTAGAAATTAAGACACCAGAAGGGGAAATAACTTAAGAGAACAACAAAGCTGATAATATTTAGAGACCAGATATATCAGCTATTTCTTACACACCATTGCATAGTTCCCAATCGTACTTGTCTCAAGGACTTGGTCTCTTATTTTGCATTAGCTTCCTTGTGATTGTGTAACGCACAACTCATCAGTGCCTTATCTTCTGTTCATGCTGAATCTGTCTTGCGTCCTGCCCCAAGACATCTCTTTTGCTACTGAGGCCCACTTGGTATCTTTGCATGAGCAACCTAGGAAGGGCAGGAGAGTTAAAGCTTTTGGAGCAAACATTTAATGTTGCTGAGAGTTATATGTCAGACATATAACATATAAATTTTTTTGTCATAGTTATTAATATATTAAAGTTTCAAAACTTTGTCTTTCTCCTTCATTCCAGTATATGTGAATGTTAACACCATCTAACCTACCACCCAAATGAAACAAATTTTAAGGAAATCATTGACTCTTCCATCCACTTCAACTCTTTCTCCTCCCAAACTTTCATCATATAATTGCTGGATAACTTAATATTTATTTTATCTCTCAAATACCCTCTCATATCCATTCTTTATTAACCTTGCTATCTTTATTTCCAGTATCTCACCATAATTTGCCATAATAGTGTAACCAAGTCAAATGAGTTTTCTTGTCTACTCTCCTTGACATGTCACAGTCTATCCTTCACTTTCCTCAGTCTTTTAAAGCATAACCCCATTCATCACTAATACTACTGACTTGTAATTGATTACTTATTTTTCTGTGACTCTCAAGGGTTTATCTATCTTGGCATTATTGGCATTTTGAGATGTTTAATTATTCATCATGGGGGCTACTGTTCTTTTTATTGTAGGATGTTTAACAGTACCTCTGGCTTCAATCTAGTAGATGACAGTAGTGTCCTCTCCCCAGTTGTGACAAAGAAAAATGTCTCCAGACTTTGCCATATGTCCCCTGAGGGGAAAACCACCTTGGGTTAGACTCACTAGAAAGTGAGTCCTTTAAGACAAGGGTTATATTTTATTGACATATATCCCTAACACCAAGACCATGTTGGAAAAATGGTAAGTGTTCAATAAATATTTTAAGAATGAATGAATGAGTCCTCTCTCCAAAGTATTATCTTTTTAACCTCAAGGGCCACTCATATCTGTAGCTTTTAGCAGTTTTCTGTGCCTATGTCTGTTTCCCCAATTACATTGTATGACTTCCTTATATCCTTAACCCCCACAGAATGAACGGAATACAGTAGTTTCTCAATAAATACTTACTCAATTATATTTAATTATTAAAATAATATCTATAAATTATTCCATGAATATGTTCAGACCACATGTTTTTCTCATTTTGAAGCTACTGTATGATAACAATTGTATGCCCTCACATTTTGCACAACTTTCCCTTTGTGACACTTATGGCAGCTATAATTAACAACCATGTACTTGTTTAATATCTGTCTCTGTAGGGTATTTGAGACTGAAGACTGTGGATACCTCTTTTTTTTTGCCCCTCCCGCATGGCTAAGATAGAACTTTGTGCAGAGTACATATTCAGTAAATTATAAATCTTTGTCGAATGAATGAAACAAATTCATGCTGCTGCTAAATGACATGCAAAACTTATGTACTTGGAGAATTTGGCTCAATATGTGTATCATGGTTCACTGATTTATATGATGCAGCATCCTTGAACCTATATTATGAAGTTTTAAAAAGTCTCATCTTTGTCAAATTAGTGAAAAAGTAATTTGCCTCTCTAAATTGCTTGACAAAAGAGAGAACTTGAGGCTGTCATAAGTCAATACAGATGTTTGATATCCCAGACGTGCAATATCCTGTTGCTCAGCATGTTCATTTTTTTCCAGTACTAATGAATTAGCCCACAGAGCTTAATTGACATACTGACCTTGAAAACTCTAGAAAATGATCTCTTCTGCCAGCTTCATTATCTATGGCTTTATTAGCAAAGGAAATTTGACAATAAAACATGAAACAATCACAATTAATCTACATACAGATGCCATAAATTATACTTCTATCAAGTAAAAATAACCAGTGTAATCCCTAACATTGGATCTCACAAAAACATTTAGTCTCATATTCCAAATATGAAATAAGTAGCTTTGTTTTATTTTTGTCTGAAACTACTTATTAACCCATATTTTTTAAATCTCAACAGTGGATGTTTTATAAGAATTTCATAGAACAGAATATTGTTTAAAGACTCTAAATTTAGTGTCTTTTGAGGAATGTTCTCACATCAGAGGATACCAGCATGCTGTCTTAAAGAACATTAAAACTAAGAGAGAAAAAATTCCCTTTTCATACATATTTCTGTGTATTTTTTTTCCTTACCATGGTTTCCTGTTGTTCCCAGTAGGGATCCCAATTTTAGAATATGCAGTAGACATCTATACTATAGAAGCTAAAGCTCAAAATTGTTCGGGAGAAGCTAAGATACGGCTTTTCATTTGACAAGAAATTGGAAGCAAAGAAATCATAGTAAACAACCTTCAATAAATGACCTGTAATAGAAGTTTGACATTTTTTTTTATTAACTGACTTATAATATTCTGATGGAAATATTATGTCAAAATAAATTTGAAAATGATCCTAACCAGAAGCAGTCATATGAGGCACCTGTTGACTCATCTATATCACACATAACTTAACGAAGAAGACCGTTGTTTCTCACAAAAGTGTGTGACTGTGTTCCTGACAGGGAGTAAAAATTACAAAAGTAATAAACTGGCTTTTTAACTTAAAAACTACTGATATTTATGTGGATGTTTTATTTTAGCTGAGAGCATCTCTATTATACAAGTTTTTATTCCTTTTTAACTTCTACTGAATACACAGTTATTTTCCAGGACATAAAATGTGTTATTATTTTGTTGATCAACTGCCTGTAAAATCATATCCAAATCCCCAAGATAATAATGGTCATTCTTCTATCTACCTTTCTAACTTCACTCCCATTTGTCCCTTTTTTCCTGTCCTTGTAACTTCACGCAGTATGAAAGCATCCTTAGTGCCTAAACAGGCAGTGTTTCTGGTGGTGTTACTTCCTGTGCCTAGAATGAAAGCCCCACTTTTTGCCTCCCTGGCTATATATATATAGCAAGGTATAATACTATACCTTGCCTTTCAAATCTCAGTTTGAGCCAACCCTATTTCCTCTCTGAAGCTATCATTGACTCTTCCAGGCAGGCTTAGCTGCTTATTCCTCCATATACCCATCTTCTTTGATCTTTTTTCCCCCCCTCCCATTCTCTTCACTCTAAAACAAATTGTCAGAGGTGTTAGTCTTAAAATCAATGGACCTGGTAGAGTCACTTGCCTCTGCACTGATCAGACCACATTTAGAAAATATCTTTAATTCTTGGCTATTGTAGAGCAACATTGATGAATCAGAGCATGTTCAGAGACGAAAAGGATCTTAAAGCCATTATATCATGAGCTTCCATTTACGCATTTATAAATTGGGAATAATAATATCTGGTACTGTTCTAAAAGTGAATTAAAATAACACATAAAAATGCTGTTAACTTGAAAAGTAAATTTTTGTAAAAGTATTCCGTTCCTATTTACCAACATGACTCTCCCTGTATCTTGAAAGAATAGACTTGCCCACCATCTTGAAAGAATAGACTCCCCTGTATGTGTTTGTTTCCTTTGTTTATAAATAAACTTGCAATGAAATTACTATTTTTTAATTTTTAATTTTTGTTCTTATTTTTATCTCCTTGACTGAATATGAGCTTCTTCATGGCAGAAACTGGTGAAATTATGTTCATATCCTTTAATGCCAGCACATTAATATTAAGCACACAGTACACAATCTTTAAAAGAATATGAAGAATTGAAATGAGTTTACACCAAGGGAAAACATTATTGTTTTCTTTCAAATAGCCAACAGGCCATCATGTAGAACTTCATTAGCTCTAAATGGTAGCACAAGAAAAAATGTGAGTAGCTAATTTCATATCAGTATTGGGAAAATACTGAAAACTTTAAAAAAGGAGACATAAATGGTTTGTTATCCCAATATCCAAATAACCTCTGCTAGTTGAAATACTTGAAAGCAGTTCATACAAATGATTACATACAGAATAATTTAAAAGGTGTAAACTAAAAATAAGAGCCTAACCTTATATTTCTAGAAACCAATCTTTACCATATTCTTTAAAAAGGTATTATGTATATAAGTGTACATACATGGGGACACCTGGCTCAGTCGGTTAAGTGTCTGCCTTCGGCTCAGGTCATAATCCCAGGGTCCTGGGATCGAGTCCCACATTGGGCTCCTTGCTAAGCAAGGAGCCTGCTTCTTTCTCCCTCTGCCTACCTCTGTCTCTCTCTCTCTCTGATAAATAAATAAAATCTTAAGAAAAAATAAGTGTACATATACGAACATAGCTACATCCTTAAAATATTTTACACTGAAGTTATTCTCCCTATTCTCATTTATATTGGGTGGGTCCATCTCTCTCTCTCTCTCTCTGTATCTCCAATTCTTTATTATTGGATATTATTGAGCTTATTAATATGAACAATGTTGTCATGAGCAGTCTTGTACATGGATACTTTGAAGTATCTTGGGGACTTTTTCTAAAGATTTAATGTTAAAAGGAGACCAAAGAGATAGACTGCCATGAGGTAACAATATATTCATTAGTGTAACTTTTCAGAGGCTTTTCTTTAAAATATTCCTGCATTGTAAGTGAAGCTAGACTAAATGGTTCCTAACAGCTCTTCAAAATTCTAATATAAAAATTAACAAATTTGTTTGTTGCTATTTACATCAAGTAATGCTTCTCAACTTTAGCTTTATATTACAATCATCTGGAGAATTTTTTTTTCCCTTTTTTTTTTTCCCATCTGGAGAACTTTAAAAAAAAAAAAATAATGCTCAGCTTCCAATCCTGATGAATTAAATCAGAATCTGTAGGGATGGGTGTCAGGCTCTTTTAAAAGTTCTTAGATAATTCTAATGTGCATTTAGTGTTGAGAATTACTGACATAAAATTCAAGTCATTAAAATTGTTTATCAGTAAGTTTGAAAACAAGAATGGCAGTAGCAAAGGTATAAGAACCTTACGGAATTGATTTTCTTCTCTTATAGCAAAATGTGGGAAGTATGACAGTCATTTAAAGAGCAGAAACAAACTGGAGAGAATCTCAGACAATGTCAGTACAGGACTTTGGTAAATGCTGGTCATTTTCTCTGAGTAGATACTTCCTTTTTTCAACTCTTTCTCTACTGGTGCCTTATACAGTGGAGGAGGGTCCATGTCTGCCTGAAGTCTTTCTCATTGTTATTCATTGGTCCAAGGAAGCTGAGATGGGCATCTCAGTTTATTTAATCAGTGGTTCTCTCAAGAATGTTAGAAATCATCTCTGTGTATCAGGACTGATATGTAGCAACGTCCATCAGAAGAGATTAGTAGGCTTCTGTCAAAGTAGATGCCGCAGGGTAGAATGAAACCTGAAGCTAGCTTAAGTAATTGGGTTCTTGTTCAATAAAAGTGCTTGTTTGTGCTGTGTAATGAAAGATCTTTGGTGCAATGGATGTCTGAATCCAAATACCCTTCGGATTTTCTGATGGATAAAGAGATAAGGGTGAAAGGGATTTAATTTAGAACTATTGAAAAACTTTAAAGAGATTAGAAAAAAATTGGCAAATGCACTTTCTTTTTAAAAATCGGGATTCTTTGTTACTTATATGGGCTGGTTATTTTATTTTTGTTTAATTGACAGTAAAACTTTTTTGTTGGTTTTGTTTTTGTTGCTTTTTTTCCACTATCCATTTGCCATCATTAACTGACCTTTAAGATTCAGGTTATGAAGAAGATACTAGAGAAATTGTTATCTCCCAGCCCATGTGGAGATAACCTGAATTTAGGAAGTGTTAACTTTTTTGGTCTCATTGGAATGTTTTATCAAAGTTGTAGGCACAGCATTGGTGAATAGAACAAACCTTATGTCTTGATTCAAGTGATTTTTTTTCCCATAAAGTCAGTACTCATGTATCTAAGCTTCTCTTAAAAAAATCGACATTTAAACCAGATTCTTTTAAGAACACACTTTAAAAAGTTATCTAATTAAAAGAATAATGTGAGCAATCAGAGCAGTGTGGAATAGTGGGTGGAATTTGGCGAAATATATTAATCTCAACAATAAAATCATTCACGCATTGGGTTTTTTAAAGCATTGTTTCAGATAATTTCAGTAAGTAATTATTTGAATCTATTTACTTTCTTTGGGATAACAAATCTGTTTGGGAAATGAGAAATTAAAAAAAAAAAGGCCTTTTTCTTTTCATTCCACTCATTTAACACTTGAAGAAATAAAAGGTTTTATTTGAGGAAAAAAGTTTAGGGATACACAACTTGAAGCGGGGATGGAGATTCACACTCAGAAGGAAAAAAATTTGTTGACTGAATAGGATCTATATTTAAACTCCCTATACTACGTGGCACATTCAGAATATTTTGATCTTTGGTGCAAATCATATGCATCTTGTCCTCTCAGCCTCTTATTTCACATCTATATATCATACTCTCTAACCTTCCCATCATTGAGTAATCTAGTCATTCATACTTCATTTTTGTTCTTCTCTCAGGTTTCCCTCTCTTCCTTTCTCTCCTCTGGAGATTATTATATTATATTATAATATAACATTATAATATAATTAATATAATATAATAATATATAATATAATATATTATATAACATATTAATTATATATAATTATTATAATATAATATAATATAATATAATATAATATAATATTATTATATAATATTATATTATATTATTATATATTATATATAATATAATATTATATATATAATCTCAAAGATCATTTTGTGAGTCAGAATTATAACAAATAAATGCTTATTGAAATCAGCTTCTCTTCAGAGTTGCCTAGCAGGCCACATGAAACAGCAGAGCTAGGAAATAAGAACACTGAGTTGAAGCAAAAGTTCAACTTAAAAATTTGTAAGTCTTGGTAGCTCCTAATCACTTTAGAGATACATTCTCTTTTAGCAGAGGGTCAAAGGCACAACAGATGATGCATAGCTATGCTGAAGATGGGAGTATCTCCTGATATAAAACGTCACTCTCTGCCTCTGGGAGGCTGTCATGTGAAGGGCTGAATTAGTAATACTTTTGAAAAGAGACAATTGTCTTTTGGAGAGTGACCCTCCTCTTAAAAAAAATTCAGGAGTTGGACTTCCCATTTATCTCTCAATGAGGAAGGAGACCTTCTCCATTTTCCCTGACTAACTCTTGACTTCATTTTAGAACTGACAAGTTTAAACAAGATGAGAATCAGATTACCTCTGCCTATCTCATTCTTTGGCTCTAGCTGACAACGTAATTAATGTTGCTGTAGGAAAAAGAAAAAGGATTCTTGACGAGAACATTTTCCTCTCTGTCTTTTACAGGCACATTCTTAAGAGGCTAGGTGGTCTTTTTGACACATTAGTGGGGGAGGTATCACACACAGATGTCCTTGATGATTTTTTGTATGTTAATTTGTAAGTTAAGCCCAAAATACGTTTGTCTTTTTATCTTTTTATGGTGCACAGAAGTTGATAATTTCCGTAGTGTAAAAAAAAAAAGTAGCATCCAAAACAAAAGAAAAAATCATACATACAAATGCACATAATTTCTTTTGCTGGCCTTCCCTATAACATATGATTTTCTTTAGCATGTTTGTTTTGGGATATGTTTCTGGGGAAATTCACTATAGCCAAGTGCTAGAGTTATACCAATAGCTATCAGGTTTCTGTTACAGCTAGTTCCCCTCAGTTCAGGGCTTTACATGTTCTTACTTAGACTATCAAAATTGTCTTGCAACATCATTCCTACAAATTCTAGTAGACTTCCCATCTTCTCTTGCAAGTCGGGTTTCCTCCTCAGAATCCTTTAATTTCTCTTTTTTACTTACAAAGTCAATTGTGAATGCTTTATTTTAGCACTCAGTTGTCGATAGCTACACCCATATTTGAGTTCCTGTCCTGATGCTTTTATATGCTTCAATTTCTGTTCTCTAATTAAGTTATATACATGGGAATATTCAGACCTCACCCATCATATTCAGTCGACATGGGTTGCTTTTATAATCCATCTATTTACTATAATTCTTCTCATTTATCAAGACCAAGTTTAAATTCCATTTCATCCATAACTTTTTCCCCCTCATTTATACTCTGTTCTCAGCATCCTTGCCCACCATCCACTACCAACATGGGGACTCCATCATAATTAACTGCTAATATTTTCTATATTTGTTCCTGTACTATTGCAAATGCACAGTACTTTGTGATATATTTATTCACATTTATATCTGTCTGCCTTATAAGAACCACAAAATAGGAATAAAGTCTCTGTACCTAATATACTCTCTACTCAACTCTTTGTAGATATATGAAATGGTTTAAATACTTGTTATAGAGAATACATATAAAGTTTTTTCTTACATTTATTTTTTAAAGGACTGATTAGATTATTATGAAAAAAATGTACTAAGAATGTCTTGGATGCTTTCTATAGACAAACTTATATTCTGTCAAGAAGAGAAACCAACATCTGTTTTCAAAGGGAGAAAATTTTCTTTTTTTTCTTGGTAGCAATAATGAGAAACACTTTAACCTCCTGTTTTTTAGTCAAAAGTAGAATGGTGTAATTTATCATGCATTGATTTGTTGTCTCTGAACCTACAAAGTAGGTGCTTTGACTATTTCCAGTCAGCATAAGATGTTATATATGTTCAAGGTTGCAGATGAGGACCATTAGAATAAGTCCTTTGGGACTCTTAGGAATGTGGCAAAGAGTTATCATACAAGTAATTAAGGATGCAAAAGAAGGAAAGTATAGAAAGGTATGATGGGTTTAAACGTAAGCTGTCTTCTAATGAAGTTGATGTCATACCATTGTTTATAGAAATCTATGTAGAATAAAACTCCAAAATTCTCATTTTGTGATCATAATTATATTTTGAAATGATTTCTCTTTATAATTGGAATCAATATTTGATCTAGTGGATCCTAAGTATGCTTAGAATTAAGCATTTGTAAGTTGGAAAAACTGAGGAATATAATAGGCATGAATCACTCTTTCAGTTTTAGTTTTTATGATATATATTTAATATTTACTGTGAGCTTATTGTAAGTAATAATTTTCTCCTTCTATAAGGGGATATGTAATTGATAATGTATGTAGAGTTTTCAGTAAAAATAATTAACAAAATGGTCTTAGTACATATATTCTGCATATAATTAAAAACTTCCATTTGCATGGAATGAGGACATATCAGGATTCATATCAAATGGCTGTAAAATACCTACTTAATGTTATTTAACCTTCCATCAAAAGCTTATTTGATATTACTTTTTTTCTCTACAGAAGTATCTTTATTTTAAAAGATTTTATTATATTATAAATTTATACAATAAAATACTATTAATATTCCTAATAAATTATTTATAGAGTTAATGCAAATAAAGCACCTAGCAAACTGTTTTCCACAAAGTAAACACTTAGTAAATGTTTCTCATTGCTATTAACATTATTTATTTTAATGGCTAAATATTACAGCATGTAATTTATTTAAGAGATCCCCTATTAATGGACACTGCTCCTAAAGTTTAAATTGAATTTTAATTGAATGTTCTCAATTAAATTTCTGGATTTAATTGAGATTTCTTTTTTTTTAATTTTTAAAGATTATTTGACAGAGAGAGAGAGAGAGAGCAAGCACAAGCAGGGGGAATGGGAGAGGGAGAAGCAGGCTCCCCGCTGAGCAGGGAGCCTGATGTGAGGCTCAATCCCAGGACACTGGGATCATGACCTGAACCAAAGGCAGAAGACGCTTAATCGACTGAGCTGCCTAGGTGCCCCTAATTGAGCTTTCTGATTCAAGTTGCCTGGTGAATGAATATACTGTTCCTAGTTTTTCAAATAGTGTATGATAAAACATGATACACTATACTTAAAAACTATACAAAAAACAAATCCATTTTTCTTTGACGAGTCAGTAATCCTTTTAGGGATTATCCCCTCTAGGTTCATAATTTTGACCCCGAGTTTTCATTTTGCTATTGATTTATGCAATTATTAATACTTTTTATTTATTAAATACTTTTTAATTATATTTATTAAATATTTTTATTTATTAAATATTAAGAAATATTTGCAGAGGGGTGCCTGGGTAGCTTGGTCATTAAGCATCTGCCTTTGACTCAGGTCATGATCCCCGTGTCCTGGAATCCCTGGGATCGAGCCCCTGCGTCGGGCTCCCTGCTCAGCAGGGAGCCTGCTTCTCCCTCTCCAGCTCCCCCTGCTTGTGTTCCCTCTCTTGCTATCTCTCTTTGTCAAATAAATAAATAAAATCTTTAAAAAAATATTTGCAGAGAAGAAAAAGGTCTTTCATAAAGATAAATAACATGAATAAAACCTTAAAAGCCATCTTTTTATTATTCTCCATTTAGCTCATGTGAACTTGAGATCAAAAGTGAGAAGCTCCCTACTCACAAAGAACATATAGTCTAGTGGGGAGTAACATAATGAACGAATAACCACTAAAAATTCCTGTTCTTATTACATCTTCCTTCATAATCAATTCACTAAATACCTTGTTATAAAATTAAACTTTTAGAGATTCCTGTGTTGGCTTTCACAAACCTGATCACTACTAGGGTAAAGAGGTAAAATTGAGTTCTTCAGCTTGCACTTTGGTGAATCAACCATATTGAACCACATCTTCTTTGAAACATAGCCTTCAATAGCCAACAAACTAATGCTTCTGTACCAGATTTCCTATTGGTATTTAGTTCTATTCCTGCTCTCTGTGCTATAACACAGAGCTAAAAGTCTAAATGACCCAACTCCTTTGTCAGCATTGATTGCACCAATGAGAATGGAAGACTATTTACTCTGATAGTAAAAGGTATATGTGTGGGTTTCAGCAGATAGAAATTTTGCATCAACCTGTGGCTTTCCCCAGTGAACCTCCTGCCTTATTATTACAACAACTGTGACTTTTAGTGTCCAGATACTGCAGAGCTAATAACCTTCACTCCTACAATGCGTTGAATGGTCTTATAAATACTTAACACCCTATATTAAATCATTTTTTGTGAAATACCTAGAATAGTTTTGTTTTTCTGACTGACCACAGAATGATAATTTATTCTTAAATATTTAACAACAATATAGTTAACTTCTGCAGCATGTATGATCTGTTTGGGTAAAGGCACAACTACATCTAGGACCCCTAGGTATATCACCCTAAGTTAGAGAAGTACAAACATTTGAATACTGTCCCACTTAATCACTTATTTGGATGAAATGATTTGTCCTTATTAATCTCTGTTTTCTATAGTTTGTCTTGATATGTCACTTTAGTACTTTAGTTATCAGATGTTCCTTGTTTCAAAACCATTTTTTAGAGCTGCTTTCTAAATGTTTCCTTCTGGTTGCCCAAATCAGACCTCAAAGCCATCATTACCACCTATATGCAAATTATTTACTCACTTCACTCTTTGTATTAATGATAACAATATTTTTCATGCTTCAAAATCAGAATAATTTTTGCTACTCCTCTTTCATCCTGCTGCCACCAAATCATGTCAACTATTTATTAAAAATCTATTATAGCTAAGTCTTTCATTTTCATTCTTATTGTCCTACAGTCCAACCATTTGACAAGACAAATTCTACATTTTGGTGGGAATTGCAATGCTAATAAGCTTAAATTGTGCTGGAGTACCTGGGTCTCACAGATTCTGTGAGTTAGTGGTGCATAAAACTATATGGATGTTAGAGAATTATTTTATGGCCAGAAGAGATAGAGGAAAGGGGAAGAAAAGAACAAGGGACTAAAATATTTGTAAAAACTCTATTGACATTCCTTAGGCTGTTTTATTCATTCAGTAATCTCTTAATCAATGAGCCCCATAAAGGCATGAACAGTATGTATTTATTCTAAATACTACCAGTGCCTGTTACTTGGAAGATGCTCACTGAGTATTTATTTATTGTGTGACTGAGTGAATGCTGTAAATATCATGTCCTAAAGGAAATGATACCTTGATCATACTCTACAAAGTTCAGAGTATATCTGGACAATTATATTGTTTATAATACTAAAAACTGAACTGTATGTTTACTATAGCCCATGTTATATTAGTATCATATCTGTTTATATTGCCTTTTATAGTAGACTTCGATTTACAGGGTTTTTTTTATCTTTCTATCCCTGGTGCTCATAGATTATTGAACATAGCATATAGTTGATGCCCAACTAATCCTTGTTTTATAAATGGATATTCCAGGTAGAATTTCAGGCTAATCATAATAGTATACAAGGGAAGGTTAAGAAATTTTCCTCCTCTCCCTCTTTCTCTCTCTTGCTCTCAAAGAAATAAATTAATAATTTAAAAAGGGGGGGCTCCTAGGTGGCTCAGTCAGTTAAGCATCTGCCTTCAGCTCAGGTTATGATCTCAGGGTCCTGGGATGGAGCCCTCTGTCATGTCAGCCTCCCTGCTCAGTGGGGAGCCTGCTTCTCCCTCTCCCTCTGCTACTCCCTCTTTCTTTTTCTCTCTCTCTCAAATAAATTAAATAAAAAAAAGAAATTAAAAGTATTCATTGTGGGGGCGCCTGGGTGGCTCAGTCGTTAGCGTCTGCCTTCGGCTCAGGTCATGCATGAGTCCAGGTCCTGGGATCGAGCCCCGCATCGGCTCCCTGCTCCGTGGGAAGTCTGCTTCTCCCTCTCCCACTCCCGCTGCTTGTGTTCCCTCTCTCGCTGTGTCTCTCTCTCTCTGTCAAATAAATAAATAAAATCATTAAAAAAAAATAATAAAAGTATTCATTGTGAAACAGAGAAGAAAATAACAATGATGATTTTTAAAAGATATAAAATGTCTTAATATGGGACGATTAGTAAACTTGGTTTGTTATATACCATAGTCTTGAACCTGGCCATGTTGAAGAAATTTCTGGGAACAAACAGTAAAAAGTTATAAAGCATAAAGTTGAGCATTATTATGCTTACTCTTAGCAATACATGGACTATTTAATGTTATAATAACCATATTTAGGTGGTATATTCACATTTCAACTGCATTAATGAAAATGACACTAGTTTCCATAGCAAACACAACACTTACTGTAATTTATTTACAATTAAGTGCATAATTATAAATATATTTATAATGAAGTAAAATTAAAAAATGATGTTCTTAATTGTCAGGCAGTTTCTAGATCATCTAGAGACCCAGGCTTATCGTAGTGTAGCTTTTCTCTCCTATATAGCCTGAAAGTCCTTTGCGTTCAGCCAATGAATGAATGGGGAGAAACATGGAAGATTATATTTGGGTGGTTTTAAGACCTGAAAGCGGTGCAAATCATTCTCACTCAGGTTGATTTGAAATTAGTCTCTTGGTTACCTGTAACTTACAAAGAAGCTGAGAAATTCAATCTGTATGCACAGAAAGAATTAAAAGAAGAGTTTAGCATGCATGCATGTATCCGGTCTCTCTCAGTGTGTAATTGCTTAAAACCTGGGATTTAAGTAGAGTTTTATTTAATTCCAGAATCACCAAGTTCTTTCTGCTATAGTGTAGTGGCATCATTCAAGTACCAAGAGCTGATTTTATGTAAACAGAGCCTTTGACAGCCCCCAGCCACCCTGAGATTAGAGCCATGATCACCACCCAGATGCAAAATAACTCCCCTGACTTCACTCTTTGTGTTGATGAAATGCAGAGGTGATATATACATTAAGTAGGCTCTCAGACAAGATGACCTCTAAGGTCGATAAAACTTTAAGATTAAATGCCCATCACCTCTGGGTTCTACTTAATGGGCAATGAAGGGACCATTGAATGTTCCTTATCAAGAGAATGACTAGATGAAAAAAAATTATGTTTTAGGAATATTACTCTCTTTTGTTGCAATGTATATTCAACTGCATAAAAGAGGATGCCTGAGATCCAGTATTATTTTTTTGAAAAGAATAGTAAAATGTTAAATAAATTTAATTGAAAGAGAATTAGTTCAAAATTATTTAATTTCATGTAGTTTGTTTTGATAAGTAATCCTTAATAATTTAAGGACTAGTCCATATTGCTACTATGTGTGATCTATAAAATAATTTAATTCCTTCTATGTATCTAATTATATATCAAAATCAGTGTTATTCTGAAAAAATATCATAATAAAGTGAATATATTTGATGGGCTTATGATTCTTTAAGGAATAGAAAAAATGAAATTAATTTTAATGAATTTAATTTTAAATAAACATTAAATTTAATGAATTTAATTTTAAATAAACATAACCATTCTTTCTATCCTCTCTTTGAGATTTTCTGTACTGAACATATATATTCATCTATTATCCAATTAAGGAAGTTTCTCTTATGGTAATAAGTGTTATTATTTCTCCTTCCACAAGAATTTTTAGCTTTATAAACTTCTCATGAATAATGTTATTAATAGGTTATCATTTTTTATTTATACTCATTTGTGTATAAGCAATTTTATATAGTCATGCTGCCAATCTTCTCAGGTCAATTTATGTAATATTAGTTATTCATATATAGTTTTGAATTTGAATGCTATTTTTTATATAATGTTGCCTTTGGGGGCTAGAAATCACATCTCTATTTTATAATTCAATATATAATAACAGAATTATGCATTCAAACAGTATAAAACAAGTACTTATTAAAGGAATAAAATATAAGGAAAATGTAATCATTTGTAGACATATTATTAAAATTTATATATTGATACAACATGAAAAAAACCCTTATGTTCATGTTGAATAGCAAACTCAGTATCACTTATGTGATAGAGAACATTTTCTTAATATAACTTATGGGTAATTTCAATATGTATAATATAGATGCTAAAAGCAAACAGTAGAGCTTTGGACAATGAAGAACTGTGTTTTTTAAAGAATACAAATCATATATGAGAAGCAATATAGCATTTGGAAAATAAGAGATGAGTTATTGGATAAACCCAGAAAAGTTCAATTTCTTTTTAACATACTATTCACTATAACCAGTGAGTTGTTTGTGATTCTTATCACTTGGATTCCAGTATCACAGAAGTTAATATTATAGCAAAATATCAGTGTCTGTCTCTGTATCATTCCTCCTCCAAGCTAAGTTATCTTTTCTCCCTAAACTGTCAGTGTCATCATGACCCTACTTATAAAGAATTAAGGTACTTTAGATCAGAATTCTATAATAAGTCATTCTTAGTTCTGTTCTGGAAAATTGACTTCTTGTGGCCTGTATCCTGTAATTGTGGTAGCTAGATCCCAATTTCAAGCCACTTTTGCTTAGATCTTACCAGTCTCCAGGGTCTTGAATCCTGACCCTATACATTTGTTTCTGGCAAATACCCTGCTACTTGCTTATAGACTTTCCTTTTTTTTTTTTTTTTTTCTCTTTGCTCCAGTGGATTTTATTTTCTATTTATCTTATTTAAATTCAATTAGCCAGGGGTGCCTGGATAGCTCAGTAGTTAAGCGTCTGCCTTCAGCTCAGGTCATAATCCCAGGGTCCTGGGATTGAGCCCCACATCGGGCTCCCTGCTCAGCAGGAAGCCTGCTTCTCCCTCTCCCACTCCCCCTGCTTGTGTTCCCTCTCTCACTGTTTCTCTCTCCGTCAAATAAATAAATAAATAAATAAATAAATAAATAAATCTTAAAATAAATAAATAAATTCAATTAGCCAACATATTAGTCATCATTAGTTTCAGATGTAGTGTTCAATAGTTCATCAGTTGCATTTAACACCCAGTGCTCACCACATCACACGCCCTCCCCAATGCTTACCACCCAGTCTTCACAACCCCCACCCACCTTCTCTCCAGCAACCCCCAGCCCACTTCCCATAGTTAAGAGTCTCTCATGGTTTGTCTCTCTCCCTGATCACCTCCCATTCAGTTTTCCCTCCCTTCCCCTATGATCCTCTGTGGCGCTTCCTATATTCCACATATGAGTGAAACCGCTTGATAATTGTCTTTCTCTGATTGACTTATTTCGCTCAGCATAATACCCTCCAATTCCATTCACATCAATGTAAATGGTAAGTATTCATCCTTTCTGATGGCTAATATTTCATTGTGTATATATATATATATATATATATATATATATATACCACATTTTCTTTTTTCTTTTCTTTTTTTGAATATATATATATTTTTAAATTTTTTGTTATGTTAATCACCATACATTACATCATTAGTTTTTGATGTAGTGTTTATACCACGTTTTCTTTATCCATCCATCTGTTGATGGACATCTCGGTTCTTTCCACAGTTTGGCTACTGTGGACATTGCTGCTATAAACTTTGGGGTGCATGTGTCCCTTTGGATCATTACATTTGTATCTTTGGGGTCAGTACCTGTAGAGTAGTTGCTGGGTCATAGGGTTGCTCTACTTTTAAGCTCTTAAGAAACCTCCATACTGTTTTCCTGAGTGGCTGTACCAGCTTGCATTCCCACCAACAGTGGAGGAGGGTTCCCCTTTCTCCACATTCTCACCAATAACTGTTGTTTCCTGACTTGGCTAACTTTTGCCATTCTGACTGGTGTGAGGTGGTATCTCATTGTGTTTTTGATTTGTATTTCCTTGATTATGAGTGATGTTGAGCATTTTTTCATGTGTCTCTTGGCCATTTATATGACTTCTTTGGAGAAATGTCTGTTCATGGCTTATAGACTTTCCTGATGGTAATTATTTGTTTTACTACCTGCTAGAATCTCTAAATGTCACTTCCTTCTAAATAGCCCTTTTCTGTGCTCTTTATGTTTACTGGATTATCCTTTCCCTCTGTATTAGACTTCCTTTATGAAGTTTGTGCCAACTTCAATATACCCAGATTATGAGATCTTTTATTATGCCCCTCAATCCACATATGGGATTCATGAGTAAAATAGAAACCTTATGTCATCCTACTAAATTCTGACTAAAACATTCAAAGGGACATAAAGAAGAAAATCTATGTTAACTGTGGAATTTTGTGAGGGATGCATACCATAGACTAAATAAGTTTGTCATGCATAATACCTATAGGAACAGACTGAAGCAAAATATTGGCAAAAAAGATTGTGAATGGCTTTCATTAGGGGCTTAACAGAACCCTATAAATAATCACTAACTTGGTGGTGTAAAATCTAGTGGCTAGAGAAAACTGGGATAGATGTGTGTCCACTCCTTAGAAGTTCTTTAGGCACTTCAGATCAGCGTTGGTGTGAGTGCCCCAAGAGCACACGTGGCCACTGGAAACATGAACTGGTTGGAAACATCTCCTTGATGTAGTGAAGTTTGTCTGTGATCCACTGAGCAGTGTCACCAGAATGAGAGTCCCATACAACCAAACCATTTATCTAGAGTTGATGTCAGGTTAAACAGAAAACTAGAAAGAATAATGTAGCAGTTTTGTCAAATCCAGAGACAACACTTTGCTCTGTAGGTCTGCCCATATGTGAGAACCCTACAGAGTCTCCACTGGCTCTTGGGTCCTAAGACTGATGTAAATGATCAAACAGCTCTGTAGCTGAACACATGGTTGGAAGAGTCCCTAGGCAACAGTGAAACATTTCTTTTCTTTCAGCAGAAAACCTAGGCCTCATGTTCATGATTAAAAAACATTTTTAAAAAGGAAAATAGTGACAACGTCATTAAGCCTTTGAATTTTTTTCAACAACAAAAATATGAAGACTATAACATTCAAGAGAAACATTTTTAAAAATGTTAACTACAAAAGCAAAAGAAAGTTGGCAAAAAAACAGATGACTTAGAAGTTGGATATTTCAAAAATGAATGTTAGGAAATGAATATTCTGCTCAAATACTAAAAAAATGAGGGCAAGGGGGACACACTGTACTACAGAAAGTCTGAACTTTGGAAGATGAACTTGAGAATCTTCTCTCAAACTGCAGAGAGAAAAAAGGAATAAAAATAGTGAGAAATAGGTCAGTAGATTAAAAGAGTAAAATTCCAGTTTTTAAATAATTGATATTCCTGGAGAATAAACTAGAATAAAAGGAGGAAACACAATATGAAAAATATAATGAAAGAAGACATTTCTCAGCAGATTGATGTCTGAATTTTAGGTATCATCCAGGCAACCAAAAGCTAATAAAATTCAAAACTCCAAAATAGGAAAACTGTTATGTAGAAGTCCTGTTTATATACATTCAAACACTTTAATCATTGAAATAAATATAAATAATCATTGGACTATGATTACTGTACAAAACATATAAATAAACATAAATCCTTATAAATATGATTAATATATTAAAATTAAAAGCCATAATTATTCTTAATAGAGAAAATAGGTGATATTTTAAAACCACTATTAAGTTTTCACATTGCTGTCTATGTATGCATGTTGTCCTTTAGAAGCAGAAAAATCTGTATGAGAAGACAAGATACAGGTGTGAGAGAGATTAAAATTCAGATTAGTAACTGAGTGATAGAACACATGCAGGAATCCCTATCTATTGTTGCTATTGTGGTCGGTGTTATTGTTACTATTATTATCATTGTTTCTTTAGGCAATTTTAAGGACTATCCTGGAAGGGTCTGCAGTATAAGCTAAGTGTTTTTCATTGAAAGAAGCATGATATATTAGGGACCAGTGAGAATCATTTATTAGTTACAGGGTATAGCCAAGCTCTATATTTGAACTTCAGATGTGATTTGTATTACTTGGTGTCTTAAAAGTGGCACTAAATTTTAATTTTCCCCACACCTCACCATTATGCATAGTCATATACCAGATTTATAGAAGCCTCATTTAATTTAAAAAGCTCAGGACCTTTTGTTTCTATAGCATAAACTTTGTTATTAAAAATGCAAATATCCCGGGGTGCCTGGGTGGCTCAGCCGTTAAGCGTCTGCCTTCGGCTCAGGTCATCATCCCAGGGTCCTGGGATCGAGCCCCGCATCGGGCTCCCTGCTCTGCGGGAAGCCTGCTTCTACCTCTCCCACTCCCCCTTCTTGTGTTCCCTCTCTTGCTGTGTCTCTCTCTGTTAAAAAATAAATAAAATCTTTAAAAAAAAATGCAAATATCCCTGGTAAGTGAAGTCCTTTAACATATATGTAGTTACTTTATAATACTTTTATTGTAAATAATAATTTAAATATATGAGAATGCTGATTTTGATGCCAGGTATGATGGTTGGCAAGTATGAAGGAAAAGAACCATAAAGACTTGTTACATCAAAGTACCCATCATAGAAAGGGAGAGAAGTATAGAAGCCCAAACTGATAGGATTGAAGATAACCTTTGCTTGACGTTCCATTTTTCCTTAAGTTGGCTTAGGGATGCATCTGAGTCAAACTTCACATAAGTTGTGTATTTTGATTTTGTCATTAAATGATTAGAATCTTTTCAAAGGCTTTCTAGTCTTACAAAGAGATCATTTTGTACCCTTCATCTAAGGTCATTTACCAATGTTCACTGATTCTTTTTTTTTTTTTTAATTTTTTTTTTTTTTTAAGATTTTATTTATTTATTTGACAGAGACAGAGATAGCGAGAGCAGGAACACAAGCAGCGGGAGTGGGAGAGGGAGAAGCAGGCTTCCTCCCGAGGAGGGAGCCCGATGTGGGACTCGATCCCAGGACCCTGGGATCATGACCTGAGCAGAAGGCAGACGCTTAACGACTGAGCCACCCAGGTGCCCTCAATGTTCACTAATTCTTAATAATAAGGATCAGAACCAGGTATCCATCAGGAATTTTATGGCAAAAATGAAGTGATTTCCTCAAATACTTCCTGATATTTGATTACATTTTAAAAATTTATGGATAAATTCATTGGAGTTATGAGACTAGAATAACATAAATCCCAGAGAGTAGAATTTAAACTAAATCTTAGAAACTTCTCACCCAATTTTCAACATTATTCAGGAACCACTTCTACAAGTTCCCAGGCATTGAAATAATTATCAAGTTTTTCTTTTTAAATAAATGGAATTTGTTTTCCTTCAATTGAACATGTAACACAAATAAAAGTACAACAATTCAGCAATTTTGAAGATAGTGTAGGTAGCTTGGAGTTCCTTCTCATTTTTTCCCCTCTGGCCTCAACCCTTTCCCTACTTGGCAGCTCCAGAAGGCTACCTGCAACACAGTTTAACCATCAATATAAATTCATCTTGAAATCTTGTAGAGTTTGGGACTTCTGGCCCACATGAGAGAGACTTTTAATATTAGGCTATCTTATTTTTTAAAAAAATTAAATGCATTTTCCCACACCTCTTCTTCCCCTGTGACTTGTATCTAGTTTGTACTCTATTGACCTACTTTGAGATATTTAATAAATAATTTCACCTCTCTTTGTCTTTATGCCTCTGTTTCCAATTCATTTATCAAAACTATTGTGAATGAAAAGAGTTGTTTGGTTCCTTTTCCTAAATCAAATATGTATGCTTAATAAAGACTTATACATGGAAGCTATCTTTTGGAAGATTCAGTTGTACCAGAAATAGAAGTATTACAGAGAAAAGCTGTGTGCACACAAACCCATGCATGTGATGACAGAGCAGTGAGAAGCCTATATTACTACCCCTAAAATTAATTGTTAGTCTTGTCTGTGCTCTGTAACACTTAAATATTTGAATACCAATCTAGCTGATATATTCAAAATTGGACTCTTGCCTCAACTGTCAGTTTGAGGTTACCACAGTGATCTCAGACTCATGATAACTATTTTATCCTGCTCCTGATACTTGATCCTAAAGCCTACAATTGGCTCTGACTCACAGGTTTCTGTGACCTGGCACTGGAGAATACTCTGAAGCACTATCAATTCATGATGAGAAAAGAAAGCACATTTATAGATTAGCAATTTGTAAACCAGAAAGGAAAAGATAAAGTGAATCAGAAAATCTTCATAGGCCATTATAATAATATGGAATTAAATGATAAATGCCCGTATTAAGATTATATTAGAGCTGGAAATGGTGGATGACATTTCAAAGCAAAGTTAATAATGTTAAATACTAATTGTGATGAGGAACAGAGTAAGAAATTATTGCCCAACTCCTAAGTTGGGTAGATTAAGAAAATGTAAGGAGAGAAGTTGGGAATAGGTACCAGTTTTAATTAATTGCTCTGATATGGATTATGAACTCTGTTAACATTTGAAGAAATAAATTGAAGAGAGATGATCTGTTAGTTACTGTAGACGACAAGACTTTTTCTACATTGAAACTTCAAAAGTGAGAAGTTAAAGACTCTGACTCAGTAGGCAATATCTGCAACAAGATTTGATGTAAAAAAATTAGATGTATGCTTAGAAAAAAAGGTGGTCTGGGAAGTGTACAGTCCCTGAAGCAAAGAAAGGAGGACTTCAAGAAGATTGAAAGAAAGTAGACTGAAAGAAAAATTTCTGATTTGGCAAGAACAATTGCCATTACTTTGCTTAACACTGCTACTTCAGTCAAATATTTAGTCATCTACCACTTAATTCCTCATTCTATGTTTTCATTTCCTTCATGTAAAATGCCTCCCTCTTCCAAGTATACATTATCATAAGCTTATCCTTTTAAAATACCTAAAAGAACTATTATTTTTCATAATTGATACCATTCATTAAAGTTATTAATAAATTGTTCTGTAATGCATTTTTAGTATTTTAACTTTTATTTGTGTGTATATATATATGTGTGTGTGTTAGTTTCATCATATAAACATCACATAAATTATTATATTACTTTTGTTATATATCCCAGAAAAGTTCTGATAGGTTGGAGATACAGACTTAAAATCAGCTTCAATATATGTATGTATATAAAATTACTTCTCAAAACTCTCTCTCTCTCCCCCTGGGTACCTGATACCTGGCTGAATTGTATGAAATGTATCATGAATCATAATATCAAATGTGTTGTTTTATTATATAATGGAATCTCACTTTATCATGAGTACATTCAAGGTAAAAATGTCACAGAGAGGGCATGGAGCACTGGGTGTTATGCACAAACAATGAATCATGGAACACTACATCTAAAACTAATGATGTAATGTATGGGGATTAACATAAGAATAAAAAAATGTCACAGAGAGGAACACTGAGTGGACATATTTAGGCAATGAATTATTTGCATGGAATAAACTTTTAGGGCTTGTTACCTTTCATTTGTGCAACACCAATTGAAGACACAACCTTTAGTGATTCTGAAAGTGTTGAGTAACAATAGGCCAAATGTAATCTTACAAGTAAGTTGGGAAGTGTGTTGGGGGAAAGGAGAGGTAGGTATATGCAAAAAGGAAGATTGATTTTTCTTTGAAGCGGTTTCAGAATGCTTTAACTATTGAGGTTTTGCTTTGCTTCACTGATTGTTGCAGATGGTTATCTCATATAATCAGGGCAATACTTAGCCCAAACTGTTATCTCTAGAGCACTCAAGTCTACTATGAACTTCATCAGTTGACTCTAAAACCTCTTTTATTTTTTTTAAGCTTAAAATGTTAGAATAAAAGTCCATCCTTGGCTTTTCCATATTTCCATCCAGGTTTGGGATATGCTCTATTATCTGATGAGAGAGAGAGAGAGAGAGAAAATGAACTGGAAACGGAGAAAATGTGTCTTCCAACTCTTAATCCAGATGTTCTTAGTAAAAAATATAGCATAAGAAATTTAACCAAACATTTTAAATAACAAACATAAAAGGAACTCTGCATAATGAGAGATACCATTTGGGCAGTTTCTTAGGGCAAAATTTGTGATAAAGTTAATGTAATCTAACTACTTATTGACTACAGTGGAGTAAAGGATTAACTTAGTAAAATAAACACACCAGTACTAAACATGTCTTTTGAATCACTACACATTTGGACAGAATTCCAATATGTGTACATTATTACCTTACTTTTTTAAAATTGTGTTTGTAGGTCAAAAATTGAATAGCTATGGGAAGATTTAGAAGCGTTCCTATTATATTCACAAAATATTATTAAGAATTTTCCTGAGATAATTAACTATATACTGCTGTAATAATTGTAGTATGTCACCTTAGAATTTACTTGAGAATTCAACAGGAATAGTAACTTCATACTAGAAACAGGAATTGGGTGAGACAAGGCCACCTATATTTTTTCCATCTCTTCCCATCTCTCACTGTGTTCTATGAACACTGCCCTCTTTCTCTCCTTCAACCATGCCAATCTCTTTCCAGCATCAAGGCACTAATAACTACATACATTATTCCCTCCATGGACATTGCTCCCAAAACCCCATCTTTACATGGTTGCCTACTTCTTGTTATTAGACGAGAGCTCAAATCTTCCCTTCAGTCCCACATGTTACATGTGCAGGCATGCACTCTTGAGTGCACAGACACATAATCCTAAGGCATTTACACATTATTCTCTCCGTGGGCATTGTTCCCTCCATCATGTCTCATCATTAGATGAAAGCTCAAATCATCCCCTCTGTCCCATATACTGTGTGTGCGTGTGCACACAAGCACACACACACACACACACAAAATCAGTCTTTTTCTTCATAGTACTTAGATGAAAGTATCTTGTCTGTTCTTATTTATTGTATGTCTCCAGCTGTTAGAACAAACTTTGTGCAGAGCAGTAGTCTTTCTTATCCTCTCCTGATATTCCAATGCATAGATCCGTATCTACTTAGAGTGGGAACTCAATAAGCATTTGTTGAATGATTGTAGTCTTTTAATAAGGCAAAGGACAGCACTGTATGCCTGGATCCTCAGAAATTTTTTACAATTATATCTTAATATTCTCTTAATGTTTTGCTCACTTTGGCTTACAGATGTTGACCATTTCTTCATTAGCTAGTATTAAGATGAACAGGACTTATACAGGTACATGCCATTACTATGGAGACCAGCATGGGAATGAAGATTATTGTAGATTGCTAAGAGGATAGCAAATTTGTGTTAAAATTACATATATATGTTCTTTTTAACCCTTGGGTATTGTGTGATCTGCATATTTATTATTAAGTTTAGCTTAATGCATTGTTGCCATTTGCTAAACGTATTTAAATCAATTCCTATATTTTTATGACTGAAGATAGATGTTGATATATACATGTATGGCAGAGTTTTGGAGGCCGAATACTTATTTGTGAACATTGCATATTTAACTGTCAGTGATTTGTATTTAGAAAGCATTTATATTTAAATATGTTCTATATTAGACAACTACCAAATGCCTAAACTCAACTGCATATTTAAAATTTTCCAAGGATGGTTGAAAGTGTAAGATGGTAATTATCTTTTTCTGATGTGTTGGTGCTATTAAAATCATATCATGATAACTTATCATTTACATTTAAATCTTGTTAAAATTTCAAAGCCCTGTGCAGAAAATATAAAAATAAGTGTATTTAATATAATTGACATAAGATTGCTATTTTCCACAATTTTTATGAAGGTAATAAAAGAGATCCACTTTTGCATGCCTCTTCAAACAGCATTTTGAATTCTATCAACATCACACTCCTTTTATCCCCAGTAGTTGAAGTCCCAAAAGACTATCTCACCACAAAAATATCTGAAATATCAACTCTATGCATATAAATACAGTTGGAAGGAAAAAACTCTTCATGACTTTAGAGATGTCAATTTTATTACAAATTGTTCCTTCTACACACAGCAATGTGAGCATATGAGAATATGTGTGTAAATTAGTGTGTATTTCTTTCATTTTCCATTATAATTCAATGTGCAAAAGAAACATAAATGGAAGTATACTGTAAAATCAAGAGTTGCCACAGACTGGTTTACATGTGAACTCTTTATACTTTATTTTCTAAATTTACCACAGAGAACTCAGGTTAACAAATGATACATGGGCTCTCATCATCCCGAAGTTCAATTCTTCTTTCTCTTGAAATTTTACAGGCCAGTCAAAAATGACCTGCCTCTTTTTCTCCTTCCTCCCATATATTGCACACACATGCACAGTCTAAAAAAACAAGATCTCTAGTTTTTCTTTCTCTTTTGTTTTTAAATTATCATTAGCAAGATCTTCCCGATCGTTCACACTGAAAAACATGGTTGTATTGAATATATTTTCCCTTGATCTCACACATTTATTTAGTAACAATGATGAATTAAAATCCATCTGTGGCACATATGCATCCAGTTCATTCCAGTCTCACTGTTAGTCCCTGGAGCAGGATAATTAACTTGGATTGCTTTCTTCAGTTTTTGTTTGTTTGTTTTCCCCTGCCAATCTATCCTATATAGCTCATCAGGAAAACAAAATAGAGCACAACTATAATTATGATGCTTGTCACCCTACAAACTCTCCATGATTCTTCATTGCCAAAAAAAGCGACTCATATACTTTTGTTTAATCATACTTTTAAATCAATCAATCAATTACGCTTAATTGCAAAAATTCAAATTGAAAAACATATAGAAAGGGAGAAAAAAATCCCTTTTACTATCTTTTTCTAGAATATCACTCCTTTTTCAGTTAACATATAATAATTAACAATAGGGATGGTATGTTTCCACACCTGGTTTTAAAGATTGCATGTATGTGTGTGTGTGTGTGTGTGTGTATGCAAAAGAAACTTGTGACCATATTAAAAAAAGAGAGAGAGAAATACTGGTATGATGAATTGGCTGCTTTTTAACAACTAGATGAATTGCGATTTATGTAGCCATTTTTCATTAGAAAAGTAAACATAGGGGCACCTGGGTGGCTCAGTCGGTTAAACGGCTGCCTTCGGCTCAAGTCTTGATCCCGGGGTCCTGGGATCAGATCAGACTCCCTGCTCAGCGGAGAGCCTGCTGCTCCCCCTGCTCGTGCTCTCTCTCTCTCTCTGTCAAATAAATAAATAAATTCTTTAAAAAAAAAAGAAAGTAAACATAGTGTTTAGAACCTAGAAATCTTCTATAAACTTGTTTAATTGAATTTTTTATATTTTACCAATGTAAGACCAAATATTAATAAAAAAATATTTTAATTTGTGAACTCTTAGATAATTAAAATAATAAAAACTTAGGTTTCTCTAAGTGTTTTGTTTACTGATAGAATGAAAAAGAGTCTTAGATTTAATAGATACTCAAAAAATATTTGAATCATGGGGCACCTGGGTGGCTCAGTCGTTAAGTGTCTGCCTTTGGCTCAGGTCATGATCCCAGGGTCCTGGAATCGAGCCCTACATCAGGCTCCCTGCTCCGTGGGAAGCCTGCTTCTCCTTCTCCCACTCCCACTTGTGTTCACTCTCTTGCTGTGTCTCTGTCAAATACATAAATAAAATCTTTAAAAAAATATTTGAATCAATTAATAAATGTATGATACTTATAGGCATCAGTTTAATTGATTTAAAAAACTTGGGGACATATGTTAATATTTTAAGGCATTCTGATATATTTTTATTAACAGTATTGGACAAAGTGATCTTTATTGCAATATATACAAATTAGGAAAAACGACTTATTAGAAATAAAAATGTTGTTCCTTTTTTGTTCTTTTGTTACCCTTCCTTTCTTATACTCTGATGTTTGATACTTAAATTTATATATATTTTTCACAAGCCACCTACATAGTTTATATGCACAATTAACTTTAAAAACTGATGTCCTTATTTGTTATGCAGTTAATAGTACTTGATATTTCTGATTTCATTTTTTTTAAAGATTTTATTTATTTATCTAACAGAGTATAAGCAGGGGGAGCGGCAGGGAGAGGGAGAAGCAAACTCCCTTGCTGAACGGGGAGGCTGCTGTTGGGCTCGATCCTGTACATTACTCAGTGCTCATCAAGAAAAGTGTACTATTAATACCCTTCACCTATTTCACCCATCCCCCCACCTCTAGTAACAACCTGTTTGTTCTCTATGGTTAAGAGTCTGGTGTTTTGGTTTGTCTCTTTTTTCTTTTTTTTTTTTTTTAAACTGTATGGTATTTGTCTTTTTCTGACTGACTTATTTTGCTTAGCATTATACTCTCTAGACCCATGCCTATTGTTGCAAATGATGAGATTTCATTCTTTTTTATGGCTGAGTAATATTCCATTACGTGTGTCTGTGTATATTTGTGTGTGTGTGTGTGTGTGTATACCACTTCTTCTTTACCCATTCATCTACTGATAAACACTTGGTTTGCTTCCATATCATGGTTGTTGTAAATAATGTTACAATAAATGTAGGGGTGTATATAACTTTTTAAATTAGTGTTTTCATATTCTTTCAGTAAATACCCATTAGCAGAATTATTGGATCATAGGATTGTTCTATTTTTAATTTTTTAAGGAACCTCCATACTTTCTGCCACAGTGGCTATACCAGTTTGTATTCCTGGCAACAGTGCACGAGGGTTCCTTTTCCTCCACATCCTCACCCAACACTTGTTGTTTCTTGTATATTTGATTTTGGCCATTCTGAGGTCCTCGGTAGCTCGCTGTGATCGTATAGTGGTTAGTACTCTGCGTTGTGATTTTGGCCATTCTGACAGGTATGAGATAATATCTCATTGTGGTTTTGATTTGCATTTCCCTCATGATGAGTGATGTTGAGCATCTTTTCATATGTCTGTAGGTCATCTGTATGTCTTCTTTGGAGAAATGTCTGTTCATATCATCTGCCCATTTTTTAGTTGGTTATTTGGGGTTTTTTGGTGTTGAGTTGTATAAGTTCTTCATATATTTTGGATACTAACCCTTTATTGGTCATGTCATTTGCATATATCTTCTCCCATTCAGTAAGTTGTCTTTTAGCTTTGTTGATTGTTTCCTTCACTGTAGAGAAACTTTTTATTTTGATTTAGTCCCAATAGTTTATTTTTGCTTTTGCTTCCCTTGCCTTGGGAGACATATATAGAAAGATGTTACTATTGCTGATATTAGAGAAATTATTGCATGTGCTCTCTTCTAGGATTTTTACAATTTCAGGTCTCATGTGTAGGTTTTTAATCCATTCTGAGTTTACTTTTGTCTATGGTGTAAGAAAGTGGTCCAGTTTCATTCTTTTGCATGTAGCTGTTTGGTTTTCAGCATCATTTGTTGCACAGACTGTTTTTTTTTTTTCCCCCATCATGTATTCTTGCCTCCTTTGTCATCCCAATTAATTGATGATAGAAGTGTGGATTTATTTCTGGACTCTCTATTCTGTTCCATTGATCCATGTGTCTTCTTGTGTGCCAATAATCATAGTTTTTTGATTATTACAACTTTGTAGTATATCTTGAAATCTAGGATTTTAATACCTCTAGTTCTGTTCCTCTTTTTTCAAGATTGCTTTGGTTATTTAGGGTTTTTGTCTGATGTAAATATTGTTACTCCAGCTTTCTTTTCACTCCATTTGCATAAGTACTTTTCCATCCCTTCACTTTCAGTCTGCATGTGTCTTTAAGTATGAAGTGAGTCTCTTATAGGCAGCATATAGATGGGTATTGCTTTTTTATCCATTTTGTCACCCTATGTCTTTTGATTGGAATGTTTGGTCCATTTACATTTAAGTTAATTATTGACAGGAATGCATTTATTGCCATTTTGTTACATATTTTCTGATTTTTTTTTTAGTTCTTATCTGTTTCTTCTCTTACTCTCTTCTTTCATGATTTGTTGGCTTTCTTGAGTGATATACTTGGATTCTTTTCTCTTTATTTTTTTGCATATATATTATTGGTTTTTTATTTGTGTTTACCATTAGGTTTGTATATAACATCTTATGGATATAGCAGTTTATATTAAGTTGATGATCTCTTAAGTTTGAACCCATTCTTTACTCCTCTTCCCCAGCATGTTTTAAGTATATGGTGTCATACTTTATATTCTTATATTTTGTGAATCCTTTGACTGACTTTTATAAATATACTTATTTTTATTGCTTTTATGCTTCCTACTTTTCTTAATCCTATATATGGTCTTCCCTTTGCACTCAAAGAGTCCCCTTTAACATTTCTTACAAGGCTGATTTAGTGGTCATGACTTCCTTTAACTTATGTTTGTCTGGGAAACTCTTTCTCTCCCTCTTTTCTGAATGATAGCCTTGCTGGATAGAGTATTCTTGACTTCAAGTTTTTTCTTTCAGCACTTTGAATATATCATGCAACTCTCTTCTGGCCTGCAATGTTTCTGCTGAAAAAATCAGCCTTACTGGGTTTCCTTTGCATGTAACTGTTTCTCTTGCTACTTTTAAAATTCTCCCTTTATCACTACTTTTTGCCATTTTAATCACTGTGTGTCTTAGTGTAGACCTCCTTGGGTTGATTTTGTTGGGGGCTCTCTGTAGTTCCTGGACCTGGATTTCTGTTTCCTACCGCAGATTTGGTTAGTTTTCAGCTATTTTTTCTTTAAATAAATTTTGTGCCCCCTCTTTTCTTCTCCGTCTGGTATCTCTGTGATGCAAATAGTATTGTGCTTGATGGTGTTGCTGAGTCCCCTAAGTCTATCTTCATTTATTATTATTATTTTTTCTCTCCCCTGTTCAGCTTGATAGCTTTTCATTACTCTGTCTTCCAGGTCACTGATCTGTTCTTCTTTCTCTAGTCTACTATTTATTCCATCTAGTGTATTTTTAATTTCAGTTATTGAATTCTTCATCTCTGAATGGTTCTTTTTTATGTGTTTCTGTCTCTTTGTTAAGTATATCACTGAGGTTCTCCACTCGTTTCTCAAGTTCTTTGAATATATTTATGACCATTACTTTAAATTCTCTATCAGGAATACTACTTATCTCCGTTTCATTTAGCTCTTCTTTTGTGTGATTTTGTCATGATCTTTTATTTGGGATATATTCCTCTCTCTCCTTATTTTGTTTAACTCTTTGTCTGTTTCTATGTGTTAGGAAAGACAGCTATGTCTCCTGCTCTTAGAAGTAGTGGCCTTATGAAGAAGAGGTCCCATGGTGTCCTGAATTACAATGTCACCTGTTCACCAGAACCTGGTGCTTCCGGTGTGTCTCCTATGTGTGTTGTGTGCACCCTACTGTTGTGGCTGAGCTGCATTGGCCTTCAGTCCAGTCATCTATAGTGGCTCTCTATTGTAGGCAGAGCATGGTTCCTGTGTTGTTAGTGGGCCAGTTTGGCCACCTTGGGCATGAGTTGAATCAGGCCAGGAGTTTACTAAAGATGCAGTAGCGATGAATGGCAGGGTATTTTCCCTGTGTTGTTTTCTGAGAAGCTTTTTCTGATTGGCAGTGTCTGCAGTTAGACCAGATGTCTGCCCCCAACCCACTGCTGGAGCAGCAGTTAAACTGGTGTATGTGATTATGTTCCTCTCTCCCTGGGATGGGAGTCACTTCAGAGTGTTGCTGGCCCCTGTGTCAGGGCTGCTTACACACTGCCAGACCTGTGATATCAGTTTAGATTGCCTCCAGCCAAGAGCTTATTAGAAGGGGCAGGACTGTAGGAGAACACAGTGGGTAGGGCAAGCAGGTGTTAGCAAGGTTTGCCAAGGTCCACAGTGGGAGGGGACCTGCAGCCATAGGGATTGAGGCAGGCCCAGTTGGAGGGAGTGGATCTGCAGAAGCATACAGGGGTAGGATATGGTGTTAGTGAGGTTTGTGTGGGTCTGCTGTGGGAGGAGACCTGAAGCCAAGGCCTGGTTGGAGGTTGCCTGTTCTCAGGAGAATGCAGTGGCACCATGGGCTTTTAGTAAGTTAGATGAAGAGAGTTCAAGCTTTGCTAGGTCTTGGATGTGTCACTGTTTCTAGGCTGGGGAGCTGGATAGGGAAATGGCTCATGCCACCTCCTTTGTTCCTGGGGAAGTCTCCCATGATCCTTCTTTAGAAGGATCTTTACATTTAGCTGTGGAGTTTATTTTGTAAGCCTTTGTGTTGTTTTCTGGGTTATTTGCACTGATGTGGGTGTTATCTAGTTGGATCTATGGGAGAAGGTGAGTTTAGGGTCCTCCTACACTACCGTCTTCCTTGGAAGTCCTTTTTATAGAGAAATACCTAAATTTTATATATTTTAGAGAAATATCTAAAATTCTTTCCTCATCCTTACTTGAGTTGTCTTTTTATTGTTGAGTTATAAGAATTATTTACATATTCTGTAAATTATTGATTTTAATCCTCATATAAATATTAAAACTCATGTCATGAGTTTTAAATTATTTTAAATATTTGATTTAACCATCATATAAATATTAAAATTCATGTCATGCCCCCACTGAATACAAGTCTTTTATCAGATATATGGTTTGCAAGCATTTTCTCCTATTCTATGAGTTGTCTTTTCACTTTCTTAAACATGTCCTTTCATGCACAGATTTTTAAAATTATACCCAGTTTTTCTATTTTCTTCTTTTGTTGCTTTTGCTTTTGGTCTCCTATCTAAAAAAACATTGTCCAATCCAAGGTCACAGGGTTTAAATCTGTTTTCTTCTAAGAATTTTAGTTTCCACTGTTATGTTTATAGTGTTATTTTTCATATCTTATGTTAATTAGTGGTTCAACTTCTTTATTTTGTATTTGGATGTCCAGTCATCCCAGCACCATTTGTTGTAGATTGTCCTTCCCACACTGAATTGTTTTGGCACTCTTCTTGAAAATGAATTGACCATAAATGTAAAGGTATGTTTCTAGACTCTTGATTCTACTCATTTGATTGTTAGGTCTATCTTTATGCCAGTACTACCATACAGTCTTGATTATGGTGCTTTGTATTAAATTTTGAAACCAGGATTTGTGAGTCCTCCAGTTTTGCACTTCATTTTCAAGATTGTTTTAAATATTCTGAGTCCCTTGCATTTCCATATTAATTTTGGGATCATTTTGCCAATTTCTGAAAGTAAAAAAAAAAGCTAGAATTTTGATAGGGATTGCATTGCACCTATACAATGGGGAATACTGTCATCTTAAAAAAAAATAAATCTGATTAATGAACCCAGGATCCTCCACAGATTTAGGCATTTTAAATTTCTTTTAGCTTATGGTCTTACTCCTCTTCTGTTAAATTAATTTCTATAAATTTATTAATAGTAAAACTAATATATTTTACTCATTTTGGTGCTATTGTAAATGGAATTGTTTATTTTCAATTCATTTCTAGATTGGTCATTACTAGCATTTAGAAATGCAACTAATTTTTAAATATTGATGTTATATCTTTCAACCTTGCTGATATATAGAACAAATCTTACATTCTTAGGATAAATCCCACTTGGTCATAATATATAATCCTTTTATATATTTTTGGATTTGGTTTGCTAGTCTTTAGTCAAGAATATGTAAGTAATATCAATCTGTAGTCTCTCTCTCTCTCTCATCTCCCGCCCCCCACCCCCCGCCATTTTTTAATGATGTCTGTCAGGTTTTGGTATCAAGGTACTATTTGCCTCGTAAAATAAACTGAGAATTATTGGTGGCAATTCTATAAACATTTGATATAATTCACAGGTGAAGCCATGTGGTCCTGGGCTAGTCTTTGGGGAATTTTAAAAAAGTACCAATTCAATTTCTTTGTTATTGGCCCTTGAAGATTTCCTGTTTATTTTTGAGTCAGTTTTAGCACTTAGCATCTTTTTTAGGAATTTATTCACTTTATGTAGGTTATTTAATTTGCTGGCATAGAGTTGTTTATATAACAAATACCCTTATGATCTTTTAAATTGTTTCAGTGTAGCAGTAATATGACCTCTTTTATTTCTGATTTTAATAAGATGTTTTCTTTCTCTTTCTGTCTCTCTCTTCCCGCCCCTCTTTTGTTCAATATAGCTAATGGTTTGTCCGTGTTCTTGATCTTTTCAAAGAAACAACATTTGATTTCATTGATTTTCTCTGTTTTCTATACTCATTTTCACTTATATCTGGCCTAATTGTCATTATTTTTTTCCTTCTACTTGCTTTTTGTTTAGTTTGCTCTTATTTTTCTAGCTTTTAATGGTGGAATGTTAGGTTATTGATTTGAAATTTTCATTTTAAAATAGGAGTTTGCAATTATAAATTTACCTTTAGGCACTGCTTTCACTGCATCCATAAATTTTGATACATTGTGTTTTTTTATTAATCTCAAAATATTTTAATATTTCACAGTGATTTCTTATTAACCACATCAGTTATTTAGTGATGTGTTCTTTAATTTCCACATATTTGGGAATGTTCAAATCAACTTTCTGTTACTGATTTCTAATTTCATTCTATTGGGCTCAGAGAAAATGCTTTTAAATATTTCAATCCTTTAAATTTATTGAAGTTTGTTTTATGGCCTAGCATAGGCCATTCTTCTGATAAATGCTTCCTGTGCATAGAATAATGCATATTCTGCTGTTGTTAAGTATAGTGTTACTTGTCTGTTAAGTCTATTCATTTTATGGTGTTTTTAAGTCTTCTATTTCTTTTAATATTCTGTGTAGTTGTTTTATTTATTACTTAAAGTGGATTGTTAAAGTGTCCAGCTATTATTGTTGAATTGTCTATATCTCTCTTCAGTTTTATCAGTTTTTGCTTCATATATTTAAGATCTTTGTTACTAGTTACAAATATGTTTATAATTGTTATTTATTTTTGGTGGATTAACCATTTCACTAATGTAAGATGTCCTTATTTGTCTCTATAAAAATTTTTGTATTAAAGGTTATTATTTTTTAAAGTTTTTATTTATTTATTTATTTGACAGAGAGAGACACAGCGAGAGAGGGAACACAAGCAGGGGGAGTGGGAGAGGGAGAAGCAGGCTTCCTATAGAGCAGAGAGCCCAATGGGGAGCTCGATCCCAGGATCCTGGGATTATGACCTGAGCCGAAGGCAGACGCTCAATGACTGAGCCACCCAGGCACCCCTTAAAGGCTATTTTTTTGATGTTAGTTTAGCCACTTCAGCTCTTTTTGGTTACTATTTACATGGTATATATTTTTTTATCATTTATTTGCTACCTATTTGTGTTTTTTTTAATAAAAATATGATTCTTCTAGATATAACATAATTAGAACAAGTTTTTTTTTTTTCTTCTTTTGTTCCTTTTTAAAGACTTTATCCATTTATTTATTTGAGAGAGAGAGCACAAGTCAGGGGAGGAGCAGAGGGAGAGGGACAAGCCGACTCCACGCCAAGCTCAGAACCTGACATGGGTCTTGATTCCATGACCCTTTATATATATATAATATATATAAAATATATATTTTTTATATTTTTCATATTTTCAATAGAATAGATACCTTGGTCTACCTTCAATTGTACAGAGTAATTTCAATTAATAAGAGTGAGAAAATATATTTGCATTTTACAATGCATAATTGATGACAATTACACCAACACAATGTAATGTTTTTATTGATGGGATAATAGAACATTACTGTATAACCATCATTAAACAATAAAGCATCTTCAATAAAATTAAATGTAATTTTGTTTATACCATTACATATAATGTAAAAATTATTTTTTAGGAAAAAGTTTAAAATAGCCTCTGGGATAATTTGAAATATACCATTGCTTCTTTCCATGCTTGTAAAAGAAGCATACTGTATGCATCAAAATTAATTTTCATTTTAACCCAGTATATAATCATGTTAAATAATTTGTTTGAATACTAGATTGATAAAAATATCATTTAGTACAGTAGAAAATATTTAGAACTAAAAAGTTCCCTTTCAAAGCAAATAAATCCTCTAAAGTTTCCACTGCAGCTACTTTGTTTTCATGACATTTATATTTTAATTCTTTTTGATCCAAGATTAAAACTTCTTGGTTTTAAAGCAGTTTATTTTTGTACCTGTTACAATCAGCGTCAAATGAATATGCTATGACACATTTTTAACTTCAAATTATATTTAGAATGGTTCTTGTTTTGTCTTTTCTAATTGACAGAATTACATATATATTTTACCAAATATTTATTGTTATTAGTTATATATTATAACTGCTTAATTATACATATATAATTCTATCACTAAAGACATATGAAAAGATAAAATAAGGATCATTTTAAGTATAATGATTATATTCTAAGTATATTTATGTAAACATATATAGCCTTAATATGTCCGTTTCTTGTAACACTGGTTGGTGTGTCATTTAGAGCTCTTGCCTTGGTTGCAGAAATAGAAATCAACTTTATGTTAACTAAAATTGCCAAAAATGTATCTGGAGGATCAAAGACTTTGCAAGAGTGAGGAGTCTGGAGGAAACAAATGAAAAGAAACGAAGGCATACCTGGGGAGCCAAAGAGATAAGAGCTGGAAAAAGAATGTTTTCATGGAGTTATGGGGTGGGGGGGGAGAGTGGAGGGAAGGAAGCAGGAAGGAAGACTAGTGAAATATTGGATAAAAATATCAAAGAGATACACAATAAAATTTTCCACAACTGAAGGACATGATTTTTTTTAAATTGAAAATATCCACACTAGGCACATCATTATGAAATTTTAGAATACCAGGGTTGTAGACAAAGTCACAAGAACTTCCAGAGGGAAATAATCAGTTCACATTCACAGTTTCAAGGATGGGAATAGCACCGGACTTATTAACAGCAATACCCTAAGCTAGAAGACTGTGGAAAATTGCTATCAAAATTCTAAGGTGGCAAATAGCAGTATAGATTATTAGGATTAGCGAGGTGACAATAGGAGATGAAAACTGAATTACAGCTTCTTTTTTTTTTGCATGTAAAATGTAGAAAAAACAAACAACAACAACAACAAAAACTCCTAAAGCCCCTTCAGAGGAAGCTAATAGAGGAAACCAAGTAACAAGATAATGGAGTAAACTAAGAAGAAGGAGGAACATGTCTAGCCTAAGGGCAATACTTACAAATTATTTTCTGTACTACTTTTTGTTTTTAATTTTTTCAAAATGAAAAAAAATAGAGTGATGTTTAGAGCCATGTTAAATATTTACTCTCTACCATAAAAAAATCAAATTATTTTTAATGTCTAAAAGGTTAGTCTTAAAATTACTTAGAAATGCTTTGAATATAAGAGATATATGTTATAAACATAAGAAGTTACAATGGTAAGTGTTCTAACTAGAGTAACTCTAAACAGATAGTAATGCCACCTAAGAGATCACTTGGAAAATTGTGTGTTAAATTTTGTTTCCTTTCAATTACATTTATTTATTTTTTTATCCTTTTTTTAAATGTTATGTTAATCACCATACATTACATCATTAGTTTTTGATGTAGTGTTCCATGATTCATTGTTTGCGTATAACACCCAGTGCTCCATTCAGTACGTGCTCTCTTTAATACCCATCACCAGGCTAACCCATCCCCCCACCCCACCCCACCCCAGAACCCTCAGTTTGTTTCTCAGAGTCCATAGTCACTCATGGTTCGTCTCCCCCTCCTATTTCAATTACATTTAATTAATTAAAGACAAATAGTTTGATATTTTCTGCCATTAAGGCATTGGAGAGACTGATGTGTTTCAGACATTTAAATGATATAGCTACCCATAAGTATGTTTTGGTATGTATTGATTCTTTGAATAGATAAAATAAGTGTTCTAAGAACCTGTGAGTACTTGGGATGCCTGGGTGGCTCAGTCGGTCAAGCGTCTGCCTTCGGCTCAGGTCATGATCCCAGGGTCCTGGGATCAAGTCCCGCATCGGGCTCCCTGCTCCGCGGGGAGCCTGCTTCTCCCTCTGCCTCTGCCTCTCTCTCTCTCTATCTCTCATGAATAAATAAATAAAATCTTAAAAAAAAAAAACAAAAAAAACCTGTGAGTACCAGTGTCAAAGAACTATTCCTCACTGCAGAGAAAAGTACCTGATCTCAACTTGTCCAACTACCAGCTCTGCCAACTCAGTGACTAAGAGAATAAGGGAAGATATATAGCCACGAATTTAGCTATATTTAGTGAGGATTTTGAATTTATTAGGAGACATCATAATATTTAAAATCAAACATATAAAAATAATAATTTCAAGAGTATGATAATACAAATTATTACTAAGGCCAGAAAAATGTTAGAGAAAAAGGAAAGAATACTCTTATCCTAAAGTATGTTTTCAAAATATATACTTCCAATCATAAGAATAGCCAGTCTCAAGGACTTTCCCTTCCAGTAAAGGTGGATTAGCTAGTTGATACCAACCCTCTCTCTGAAGACACTAAAATGACAGAAGAAATTTTTTAAATATCTTGTCAAAAATGCCAAACACACAAAAGCATGTATATGTGTATGTATTTATATAGGTATGAATATATAACTGAGCCAAGAACTTGGAAATTTCCTGGAGGCATTTGTCAATATATATCAGGTAGCTGAGAAGCTGAGCTGTGTTTTTGAAAAACTCAAATGGCAAAGTGGACCAAAGTGAGAAATCAGAGTCACTTAGCACTGTAATTGCAAAGGGCTGTACCGTAAAAGTAAGAGTGTTTTCAAAATTGCTCGATCTTTGAAAGGACTCCTTCCTAGTTTCATGCCATTTTGGTACTTTGGAAAATCCCAAACTCTTAACAAGGATTAAGGGATTTCTACATTTCTAATCGCTGGCAAAAACAAGCAGACAAACAAAATCAAGCAAAAGAATCATTTTTGAATAAAGGTAACATCATTCTTAACCCTAAGATATTTTCACAAATGACGTTTCAAATATAATATACAGCACATCATGACAGATAACAAGGAACAGGAAGATTCAAGACACTGCGAGAGAGAACAGAGCAGTCGTTATTCTTTTGATTGCCACAAAAAAAAAAAAGAATAAGCATATGTAAATTCCAAACTATTAGAGGGAAATATTGAGTGACACATTTTTTCTTCTTTTTTTTAATCAATGCAAAAGAAGGCAAAAGGTGAAAGGAGATAGAAACAGAATGGGGAGGACAAATAGCATATAAAATGTATATGTCAGGTAGAGAAAGACAAATACTGTCTGATACCACTTATATGTGGAGTCTAAAAAAGCCAAACTTGTTGAAGCAGAGATCAGAATGTTGGTTATCAGGGGTTGGGGATTGCAGAAATGTGGAGATGATAGTTAAAGAATATGAACTTCTGGTTGTAAGATGAATAAGTTCTGGGGATCTAGTGTACAGAGTGGTGATTATAGTTAATAATACTGTATTATATACTTGAAAGTTGCTAATAGAGTAGATTTTAAGTGTTCTCAGCACAAGAAAATGGTAATTATGAAATGTGATAGAGGTGTTAAAGTGATAATCATTTTACAATATATAAATGTATCAAATCATCATATTGTGCATTTTAAACTTACACAATATTATATGTCAATTATATCTCAATAAAGCTGAAAAAACAAAATGTTAACTTTAAATATAAACTAAGCAATAATTGTGTTAAATTTAAATGGAATGAATGTTTCATTTTATTTTTTTAAAGATTTTATTTATTTATTTGACAGAGAGAGAGTCACAGCGAGAGAGGGAACACAAGCAGGGGAAGTGGGAGAGGGAGAAGCAGCCTTCCCGCTGAGTGAGGTGAATGTTTCAATTTAAAACAAAGATTGTTAAACTGGAGAAATAACAAAATCCATATTTTGCTTTTATTAACCTGCTCATTAACTTGTATTCTGTAACAAAGAATACAAGAAGTTTGAAAAGAATAGAACTGGTATATAATTGCACATATTAAACACAAAAAAGCTGATATTGCTTGATAGTATTATCAGGAAATGTAGGCTTTAAGGTAATAATCATTACAGAGATAAAGAGGATCATCTCCATATATCAAACATAAAAATCTAATTCATGAGGAATACATAGCAGTTCTAAATTTGTATGCAGCTATAACATGCCCTCAAAGCATATGGAGTGAAAATTGATGAAATTGACAGGGGAAATAGAAAAATCAATGATCATAGTGGATGTTAACATGCTTTTTTTTTTTACTGTATTAATAAATAGAAAAAAACTGACAAAACTTAAATAGTATATAGAACATTTGAAAAGCAAATCAACAAAATTGATCTAGTGAACTTGTTAGTATATTGTACTCACCTACTGAAGAATATATCATTCCAAGCACACACAAAATATTTGCAAACATTGCATTATGAACTAGACATAAGTTTTAAGAAGTTTTTTTGTTTTGTTTTGTTTTTTGTTTTTTGTTTTTTTTTTTTAAGATTTTATTTATTTATTTGAGAGAGAGAGAGAATGAGAGAGAGCACATGAGAGGGGGGAGGGTCAGAGGGAGAAGCAGACTCCCTGCCGAGCGGGGAGCCCGATGCGGGACTCAATCCCGGGACTCCAGGATCATGACCTGAGCCGAAGGCAGTCGCTTAACCAACTGAGCCACCCAGGCGCCCAGTTTTATGAAGTTTTAAGGGACTGAAATCATATAATATGTGTTCTCTGACTATAGTCCAATTATACTAGAAATCAAAAATGAAATTGAGAAAATTCCCATATATTTGGAAATATATATGTATAATTACATACATATACAAATATCTATACATACAAATATACATATACATACAAATATATATATATACACAAACATATATATACACATACATACACACACATTGCTAAATACTTAAGGAAAAAAGAGTATCACAGAACTGGAAATTAGAAAATATTTGAAGCTGAATGATAATGAAACACTACCTATCAGAATTTGTGTTATACAGTTAAAGTTCTGCTTGGGAGAAATTAATAGCCTTATATATTTATATTTTTTAAAAAGAAGCTATCACTAATCTGTGTATCCATTTTAAGAGGTTAGAACACAAACAATATATAGCCGAAGAAAAATAAAAAGATGGAAAAAATAGAATTAAGAGTAGAAATTAGAATTAATAAAGCTATGGTAATTAGTAGAAATTTATAAAAGCATGCATATGTAAATATATATGCTCTTATAAGCATATATGCAATGGAAACACATATAGGCAATGTAAAGAAAAAATGCCCAAGTATTTTTAATAGACTTATGAAAAATCATTGATGTGAGAGAACAAAATAAAGACAAAAATAACTATTATCAGGAATGAAAAGAATAAACATTACTGTAGATCTTCTAGAGTAAACATTAAAAACATAAAAGAAAGTTATAAACAAACTTTATGCCAAAAATGAAAATTTGAATGAAAAGGGAAATTTATAGGAATGTACACCAACCAGGATTGTCACAAAAAGAAATAGAAAATTTGAATATTAATATACTTTTTAAAGAAATTTTTAAAAAATTAAAGTTTTAAAGTAATTAAAGTAATTACTTTAAAGTAATTATACAGTATAAAGTAATTATACAGTAATTAAAGTTTTCCATAATTTTCTAAGATCAGTTGGCTTTTCTAGCAGTTTCTAACAAATGTGCATGAAAAATAAGAAATACCAATATTTCACAAATTTCCAAAGTATGAAACAACAAAAAAACAGTTAAGTATTTTTGCTTTTTTCTTCCCCCCTGGTAAAACATTGACACTAAAACCCAGCAAAGAGAGTACAGGAAAATACTATTTTTAGGTAATCTTAGTCATAGTCAGAAATTCAAAACTATTAAGCAAAATTGAGAAACCCATATCTATAAAAAGTAAACACAAAAATGTGCTCATTTGAGGCTTATTTCAGAAATTCATGGTTCATTTAACATTTGAAAAATCAATAAATACAATTTGCCACATTACAGAATAAAGAAAACTCACATTATCTCAATAAAGAAAAAGCTGATTAAATTCAGAATCTATTTATAATAAAAGAAAAAAAAAAAACCTCAGCAAAGTAGGAAGAGAACTTTATTAAAAAAAATTTAAAAGATACCTACAAAATTACACAGAAGACATCATCCTTAATATTTAGTCTCTAAAAAACATTGACATTTTTCCCCTTCGAGAACAGGATTAAGAGATGGGTTTTCAGGGGCGCCTGGTGGCTCAGTTGTTAAGTGTCTGCATTCGGCTCAGGTCGTGATCCCAGGGTCCTGGAATGGAGCCCAGCATCGGGCTTCCTGCTTAGCAGGAAGCCTGCTTCTCCCTTTCCCACTCCCCCTGCTGTGTTCCTTCTCTCGCTCTGTCTCTCTCTGTCAAATAAATAAATTCTAAAAAAAAAAAAGAAAAAAAAAAGAGAGATGGGATTTCAGTATCACCAGCGCTGCTTAATTTTGTTCTGGAAGTCTTGATGTATTTAATGAAGAAAATGATATAAAATTAAAGGGATTAAACACAGTATACCAACTTTCATTTAAGTAGAGGATATGATTATCTACTAGGAAAATAGAAAATCTACAAGTGTATTATTAAAATTAATAAAAGATTTTAGGAGCACCTGGGTGGCTCAGTCATTAAGCGTCTGCCTTCGGCTCAGGTCATGATCCCAGGGTCCTGGAATCGAGCCCCGCATCGGGCTCCCTGCTCCACTGGAAGCCTGCTTCTCCCTCTTCCGCTCTCCCTGCTTGTGTTCCTTCTCTGGCTGTCTCTCTCTCTGTCAAATAAATAAATAAAATCTTAAAAAAATAATAAAATTAAATTAATAGAAGATTTTTAGCAAACCTCCTGACTAGAAGATTTTAGTAAAAGTTGATGAATTACAGCTCCATGTAACATAGCAAAGAATCTTGAAAAAAACATTTTTATAGATTTCAAAACAAAGATAAACATTAATGTTTTAAGTATGCAAACCCAGCTGGTAAGACTATAGAAGGGGAAGTAAGCAATAAAATTAAAGGCTGGATATAAAGGTGGTATGATTAAGAAGAGGTGGTATAGGGAAAGCAGGATCCTTCTGTACTGCAGGTGTATGTGCTGTGATAATTACATGGCTAATGTCTTTATCATAATGTGTCAAAGCTAATCACTTATATTTTATGAACCTTCTTTTATGTGAGTTATTTATAAAGTAAGTAGCTTGAACTCTGGGCAGTTTGGAGAGGTAGTAATATGGAGGTGGACAGAAATGAAAAAGCACCATTTCACAATCAAAAAGTGCTTGATAAATTAGCCATGTAGAAGGTATTTTACCAAAAGTTTCATTCTCTTAATTAATTAAAACAAACAAAAAAAAAAAACTGTTCTTCTGTTGTAAGCCCCAAAAACAAAAGTACAAAAGAAATAAAGAATGATCAAAGCTTGTCACTTTGTTTTGAGATTTAGTGACTCCTAGTTAAAAGAGTTTCTGAACACTTTCACACCTTATGGAATCATAGCTTGAGTTAGATTTGTGTCATCTGGAGGAAAAAAAAAAAAACAACCTCAAGCATGATTGAGACTTAATTATATATATTTGTGATTTCTATAGTTCGTTTTAAGGACCTGTATTGTCTTTCAAAGAGACTGTTTATTACTCACTTGTGTTTGGTTTTCAAATAGATAACTCTACCAAATGTTCTAAAAGGATACTTTTATTAGATTTTTAAATGAATTTAGGAAACAATGGTTTCAATTTACAATAAGTGTTTGTCTCCCAAACTATTATAAAAAGTAGATTAGTGAGTGGAACATTAATAAAATTACACTGTTGCTGGAAAATAGTAGGTGCAGTTTTACTTCTTTGAGAGATGCGTGTTCTATGACTGAACACACAAGTCATATGTCTGTATTTAAAGAAGGATCAATATCCAATTCTTAGGCGAAAGCGTCTTTTTTTAGAGATGTGATGGAGCATGTCAAACCTAGTTAACTCGATCTATTAAAAGTTTATCAAAAATAGAATAGATGACAGCATCAGACTCTTTTATGATTGGTCACTCACAGGTGGCTAAAGTTTCATAAAAGACTCATTCACGGTGTAGGGCAATCTTTAGTTATTTGAGGAACAGTGAACAAACTTATTGAAATTCATGACATTACAGCCACCAACAAATGTTACATAGGCAGTTTTCTAACATGTATGGACCCCCACAAAATGTGATTTCTTCCTTTAGAAGTCATTTAGTAATAATTATTTTGAATCACCCATGATAGCTATCATAAGAACATTAAATAAAAGAGATTTCTCTAGTATTTACTTATAATCTTCTAAAAATTGAAGTTTTATTCATCATACCTAATATTTGAACATGTTTAAGAATTATGTTAATGGCTTTTTTGTTTATTCCTATCACTATCCACACTGCCTTGTCTTGAAAGTTAGGCTCTCATAACCCACAGAAATTTCTAGTGGCTGGCACTTGCATAAAATAGCTACATTCCAGATTAAGAAAAAAACTATTATATAATTAGAATTTGATATGCAGAGGTCATTTTGGAAATCTAAATTGTGATTGAAATATTTATTATACAAAATATATCATTGGCCATGTTTTGCAAGGAGGGTTTGCCAGAACACCATGGACACAACTTAATTTTTTCCTAGCAATCAAGATGTCTGTTTTATTTACATGTAATTAATAGATATCCACTAGGTCCATTCTATACCACACATTCTGATTTCTATAGTTGCATACTTCACTAAATTGTTTTATATTTCACTAACAAAAATAATACTTGGAAATAAAACTGATGAAGAAAAAATTGTTTTTTTTATTATGGCCATCAAATTGTATGAACTTCTATGAGGAAGATGCTCACGTTATTTAAATGAAGAATAAAGTTACCTTTTTTGAGTTAAAATATGTATCTTAGGGGAATGATATAAATAAAAGGCATTTACTAAAACATTGCTAATTGTATACATTCTAGGAATTTTTAAATTAATCCAAATTTATGTTTTCATGATATATTAATCCAGGTGATTGTCATTCATCCCCAAAATATTTATTGAGTATAATTTATGGGTCAGGTGCTTTTCTAAGCACTGGATATGAAGTTGTGAAGAAGTCAGACAAGTTGCTTCTCAGAGTTTATATTCTGATGGAGAGAGAAAAAAAACTGAGATCACTTCAGATAGTGCAAACCTCTATTATACAAAAAAAAATTATATTGCAATGACAAAGACTGTAGGTGTGCTTATTGAGGTATCATGGTTAATAAAATGCTCTTTGAGATGTGGTGATTAAATAGGCCACATTCTGTACTAGAAGAAATTGGTTATATCAAGGTCTTGAGAAAGAGTTTTCCAGGCAGAGTGAATGGTGAGGTCAAAAGCCCTAAAGTAAGACTAAAGCTGGCAATTCTTTTTTTTTTTTTTTTTTTTAAGATTTTATTTATTTATTTGACAGAGATAGATAGCAAGATCAGGAACACAAGCAGGGGGAGTGGGAGAGGGAGAAGCAGGCTTCCTGCAGAGCAGGGAGCCCGATGTGGGGCTCCATCCCAGGACCCTGAGATTATGACCTGAGCCAAAGGCAGACGCTTAATGACTAAGCCACACAGACGCCCCTAAGTCTGGCAATTCTGAGGACAGATTATAAAGCCAGTGTTGTTGAATCCTAAGAAGCAAGTGAATGATAGGATATAAACTCAAAAATAGAGAAGGACCAGTTTGCAAAAAGTCCTTTCATGACATGGTAACATGTCTGAATTGTAGACTCCATATAATGAGAAGGGAATAGTATGATCTGAGTGACTTTTCTTTTCTTTTCTTTTCTTTTTTTTTTTTTTTTTAAGATTTTATTTATTTGAGAGAGAGAATGAGAGCATGAGACGGGGGAGGGTCAGAGGGAGAAGCAGACTCCCTGCCGAGCAGGGAGCCTGATGCGGGACTCGATCCTGGGACTCCAGGATCATGACCTGAGCCGAAGGCAGTTGCTTAACCAACTGAGCCACCCAGGCGCCCCCTGAGTGACTTTTCAAATGCATTCCAGTTTTGTATGGAGAATGAATCACAGATACCAGTTACATGTTATTACTCTGGTTAGGCAAAACGTGTTTGCAATAGCTACAAAATTGTTGTAGCAATTGTTTAAAATTATCTTTGCCAGAGGCTGTTTATCTGGGAAGAAAATCTCAGGAGAGAAATTGATTTGAATTTTTTTTTTTTAAGTTCCAAATGGCTTGAATGATATGTTTAATCTGTGTCTTACACAGTCTTTTGACAAGTTTCAGCTTGATAAAGCAAAAAAAATAAGCAATGACATTCATATACTTTTACTAATATTTTATTAGAAATAGTGGTTTATAAAGGAAACTGTAGTATAACCTAATGGTTTTATATTTAATTTCTTTTAGAAGAAACAACAGGGTTTTTTAAAATTAAAAATAAATCTTTCTAACACATTATTTGTTGTATTAAAAATATGAGTTATTGCTCCTTCTCTTAGCTATGGCAAATTACTAATTTTCCTAACCCTTAGCAGATGCATCTTCAGCTCTGTAATTGATTAGAGTTCCTCAGACTTGTCTGAAATAACATCATTCCAAAGAATATTAATTGGTATGCTGCAAAAAAAAAAAAAAAAGACCCATTCCCACTTATGTTAAATCACTTGAGCCTTTAATGAAGTAAAACTGCATCATTGTGTATTTTTTTTTTAAAGAGTGCAAGCAGGGCGCCTGGGTGGCTCAGTTGGTTAAGCGACTGCCTTCGGCTCAGGTCATGATCCTGGAGTCCTGGGATCGAGTCCCGCATCGGGCTCCCGGCTCAGCAGGGAGCCTGCTTCTCCCTCTGACCCTATCCCCTCTCATGCTGTTTCTCTCTCTCTCTCTCAAATAAATAAATAAAAAAAATCATTTAAAAAATAAAGAGTGCAAGCAGAACTGCACATACATATTTAGTATGGGACAGTTTTTTCTTTCTAACAGTGTGCTGTTCAATCCTACCCAGCAGAGCACCATTTGAAAGGGGAAATAATTTAGATAATTGAAGCATAGACCTCATTATGAACATTGAGCTTTTATTATCCTTAGATTTGCGTAAGTATTGTGTGGCCCTTATAAACCTAGCTAGGATAAATAAATTTATCTGTATCTATATATATCTATATCTCAGTCAGTTTCCATTTCTACATGTGGCTTTATATGAGCTATTTAGAATTGCTTAAAGAACATACTTTCCTGTTTTTGCTTAGTAGGAAACACAAACTACAGATTTTCACTATTCTATAGCATGCTTCTGTTAGTTCTTCTCAATCTAAATTGTGAAAACTGGTATATTAAGTAAAGGATCAAAATGCCTCTGTATAGACCTTCCCTGCATGTATTTAGCATAATGACTGCTTGTGAGTTTCCTTGATTATCTGATCAGGGAAATTCCTATTCCTGATTACCATGTGGATTTTCCCTATGTGCTGTTGGGATTGACTAATATTAGTTCAGAAGAGTTTGAATTTAGTCTTTCTTCACTGTAGAAGGTAAGTTTAGGGCACCTTTCTGTTCTTAGAGAGACCCATGATTATTTCTAATATCTATTTTTTTTTTACTGTTTACTGTGCAAATTTGCCTTATTTACTTATACTATGATTTTATACAATTTTCATATTATTCTGGATGATAAATGTAAAAAAAAAGGTTGCCTATAACACATAGCTAGTTCCATTTCTCATTCATCATGAAGTGTAATCTTTTATATTAATTAGAAATAAATGTTTTTGACAGCAATGTCCATAATAGACAAACTGTGGAAAGAGCCAAGATGTCCATCAACAGATGAATGGATAAAAGATGTGGTATATATATATTACACACACACACACACACATATACACACACAATGCAATATTACTCAGCTATCAGAAAGGATGAATATCCACCATTTTCATCAACATGGATGGAACTGGAGGGTATTATGCTGAGTGAGCTAAGTCAATCAGAGAAAGACAATTATCATATGGTTTCACTCATATGAGGAATATAAGAAACAGCACAGAGGATCACAGGGGAGGGGAAGAAAAAATGAAATGGGAAGAAATCAGAGAGGGAGACAAGCCATGAGAGACTTATAACCATGGGAAAGAAACTGAGGGTTGCTGGAGGGGAGGTGGGTGGGGGAATGGGGTAACTGGGTGATGGGCATTAAGAAGGGCATGTAATGTGATAAGCACTGGGTGTTATAGGCAACTGATGAATTATTGAACTCTACATCTGAAACTAATGATGTACTATATGTTGCCTAATTGAATTTAAATTAAAAAAAAGCAATAAAGAATACTTTCCAAGTTAAAAGAAAAAAAAGAAATAATAGCCCAAATGAATAATCAATGGATAATAAATAAATAATAGCCCAAATGAATTATCAATGGATAATCAATCAATAGATAAGCAATTTTTTAATTGAGCACTCTTTGGGATTTTTTTATTTTTTATTTTTTATGGTTGGTTCATTGAAGAAAAAGTGTATGATACAGTCAAACAAACATGTTGGGAGATTATGAGGGAAGTGCAAATATTTGACAATTATACTAAACATAGTTATCATGATTTTCAAAGTTAGCATGTCTTAGTCATTAAATATAGAAAGAAGATAAAACAGAATAGTTGTTAGGAACATTAGACATTGATGATGAACTTTTTTTGACTTTTTAGCAATAAAAGAGCTTAATAAAAATGTTGCATTTTTATTTTGGCTTTGGCCTTTGTTTAGGCTTTAATATTCTTTTAGAAAATTTAGGTAAAGTACATTATGTTCTGTTTGGTCTGCTTAATTTTTTCATATTCAGATTTTCAGCTTAGTGCTAAAATACTTTCAAGATTTTTGAACAGAGGGAAACACTTATAGGAAGAAAGTAAAATAAAATAATCTTAGAAACCTAATTTAACCAACCAGTTATTATGCTGAGGTAATCTATCCATATGTTCCACCTAGCCTTATTACTTCAGTCATTAGTACTGGTTACCCCTTCTTCTCTGTGCTATGGCTTGTTGTATTAGTATTCATCATCTCTCTTCTTCTTGAGTGCACCATTCAAAATTATGACATATTAATCACAGACATTAGGGTTTGAAATGATCAATTACTGTAGGTCATCTCATACCCTTTAGAGGGCAATCCTTCTTGCTATATTATACAGTGCTTTTTATGGGTTATTTTAAGTTTCTCAAGGAATGAAGATTTTCCCTTTTCCTTATTACACAACTAGTTTCCCTATGGATTTCACTCTGCTTTGATACTCTAACTAGTTGCTAACAAGCAAACCATTTCTTTGACACATGTAAAATTGCACAGACTTGTAATACCTGGGGCACATTGTGCTCTTTAACACTGTTATTAATATGTTAACAGGTGGAAACTTATCATCTGACTGCTTGGAGTGTGAAATATCTTATACTCATTTCATTTTCAATTCTTTGTAGTTTATGGTTACACTTGATTAAAGGTGGTACTGTGAACACTTCAAGTTGTTTTAATTCAAGATAAAAATGCTGAGGACTACATTCAGAAATATATTAGATATCGATTCTCTTGTGGCTTTAGCACTTGTCTAATCTGAATTCAAATGCAAAAATTTTGAAACAGAATGGTAAAAGTGGATTAATGCTTAACCAAACTGTAATCAAAATTAGTAAAATAAGTGCTGTGGAAGAGTTATAGAGTAGTATCAGGGAAATACTAGAAAGCAACTTAATATACTAATATAATAGGTTTTCAAATATGGAATTTGAGAAGATTGATGATGGATACTCTTCTTTTTATGTTATAGCTTTTCTGCATTGCTCTAATATTTTTCAAGCTAGGTGCATACTGAGGAATGGTGACATTAGGCCTATTGGTATAAAAGAAGTATCAGTGTTTTAGATGTGTTTGGTCTACATATTTAAGGATACCCTTTCTTGATTTCTGCTGCTTTGTTCCCGTAATACAAAAAGGAGTGTGAAAATCAAACACCAAACAACCGTACTTGGAAATAAATATAGTAATTCTATCCTAAATAATGTTAGGTAAAAGATTGTCCTTATGCCATTAAAATATTTCTTACTTTGAACATAATGGAAAGTTGATACATTATATAATCATTTGAAACCTTGAGTCTATGATGAAATTACCAATTAATCCATGTCTACTTTCTAATGGAATATAATTATGTTTCATAACAGGTCCAGCTAAATTTAATTTACTTATCCTCGGGCCTAAAGATGGAGACTAGCTGAGAAACTAATAGCAAATGCAGACAGGAATCACTCCCCAGAAAGTCTAGTCCTCCACAGGTTCGGTCTGTGGCTTCAGTGAAGGTGATCCATGTCTTCATGCCCTATGTCATGCTCTCAAATTTTCATTCTCAAGGTTATGTCACTCTCTCAAGATTTTTCAAGAGAGGGTATATCTGACTGAATGTGAAGCATACAACTGTTGCCTCAGTATGTTGGGGAGGAAAATCTGAATCTAATTATATTGGTTTTTCTATTGTAGGAATTAAACTAGCTCCCATCAAGTCTATATAGTGATTAGAAATTGCTTAATAAAGGTGTAATTCTAGAAAGTGGGAAGAGGTGAGTAGGGAGACATTAGAAAGCTAAAGTAAAAGATGCTTCAAATATTTATGTGTGACAGTGACTATAGTAGCTATTAAATGGAATTAAAGTGAATAAGACAGGGGCACCTGGGTAGCTCAGTCAGTTAAGCATCCGACTCTTGATTTCAGCTCAGGTCATGAGCTCATGTTTGTAAGACCAAGACCTGTGTTAGACTCTGTGCTGGGCATGGAGCCTACTTAAGATTCTCTCCCTCCCTGCCCCCCCATCTCTTAAAGAAGGAAGGAAGGAAGGAAGGAAGGAAGGAAGGAAGGAAGGAAGGAAGGAAGGAAGGAAAGAAAGAAAGAAAGAAAGAAAGAAAGAAAGAAAGAAAGAAAGAAAGAAA
>NW_023270231.1:9765507-9765845 GCF_011800145.1 Mirounga leonina
AAAGAAAGAAAGAAAGAAAGAAAGAAAGAAAGAAAGAAAGAAAGAAAGAAAAGAAAGAAGGAAAGAAAGAAAGATAGAAAGAAAGAAAGAAAGAAGAAGAAAGAAAGAAAGAAAAAGAAAGAAAGAAAGAAGAAAGGAAGGAAAGAAAGAAAGAAAGAAAGAAAGAAAGAAAGAAAGAAAGAAAGAAAGAAGAAAGAAAGAAAGAAGAAAGGAAGGAAGGAAAGAAAGAAAGAAAGAAAGAAAGAAAGAAAGAAAGAAAGAAGAAGAAAGAAAGAAAGAAAGAAAGAAAGAAAGGAAGGAAGGAAGGAAGGAAGGAAGGAAGGAAAGAAAGAAAGAGA
>NW_023270231.1:9765945-9868766 GCF_011800145.1 Mirounga leonina
AGAAAGAAAGAAAGAAAGAAAGAAAGAGAAAGAAAGAAAGAAAGAAAAAGAAAGAAGAAAGAAAGAAAGAAGGAAAAAAGAGAAAGAGAAAGGAAAGGAAAAGGAAAAGGAAAGAAAAAGAAAGTTAAAGTGAATATGACACGATGTTTACCCATATGGATTTAATAATTTGTCAAAATATATTATGAAGAACTAATATATATTTGAAATAGTCACATCTGAAAACATTTAATAATTTATTTCCTCTGGATAGCTATTATTAATTATTAATTGTTGGGAAAAAATAAGAAAAGCAAGGCATTTACCTCAGATGTTTTGTTCATAATAGGTCATGGAATATAAACTTTTCTAATACATGAAGAATAATAACATTATGTAACTCATAGGGCTATTTTAAAGATTAAACTAGGTAATGAATTTATGGTGCATAGATCACATCTGGCAATTAATTACAAAAATTAATGTTGGGGCGCTTGGGTGGCTCAGTCAAATAAGCATCCGACTCTTGATTTTGACTCAGGTCATGATCTCAAGGTTGTGAAATCAAGCCCCACCATGGAACTCAATGCTCAGCGCAGAGTCTGCTTAAGATTTTTCCCTCTGCCCCACCCCCAGTTCATGCACTTTCTCTCACTCTCTCTAATAAATAAATCTTTAAAAAAATAAAAAGCGTTCATGCTAATAAGAGTGCATGTTTATCTCTTATTCTTTAGACCTGAAAAAAAAAAACACCTTAGTGTGTTGTTGCTATTATTATTACTACTAATAATTATGATAATACTGTTTTGTCTTGCATGTAATACAGTAGTTTTGTAAGGTTGTCAAGTTTGAGTTTCAGATTAAATTTTATAATCACTGGCAATGTATTGTAAACCTGTACCAAATATCTATTTATATATGGTGATATACAGCGCATTTGCAATAGACATATATAGCTCCTACTCTCTGCTGTCAAATTCAATGTATAATAATATCCATATATAATAAATACTCATACCTAAGTTTATATTATTTGTTTATTAGTTTATTTTCCCTAGTTGCCTCCTCTTGCAAAATATAAGGACAATGAAGGTAGTCATATTTTATCTTGTTTACTGTTGTATAGGCAATTTACCAGTGCCTCACACGTAATAAGTACCTAAAAAATTGTCATTGGAAACTATATGGATTCACTAGCAACACAGGTTCTATTCTCTTAGCTCTTCCAAAGCATCTTTAATCCAATGAGCAAATTTGTAAATTTGACATGTTTGTCTCTACCATCACCCCCCCCACACACATTCCCCAGAGTTTTAAAACCTGCGTAAGTAGAAGACAAAGATATTTCTTAATTGATCAGTGTCTTTCCTCACTTTTATGCACCTCATGCTTATATTTCTTTTAAATGTGAACTAACTATATATATATATGAGTCCCTAATTTTGTTCATTCTTTACTAGTAATGACTCTTAGATCTTTATCTTTCCACTTTGATTGCCATGAACTTAGTGTGACCCTTTAAACAACTTCATTTTATACAGTGGTTTCTGCAGTAGCTCCTTTAACTCCAATCTTTTATAATCTCTAGGTTATGGTCTGCTCTATCCCTTCTGAATCCCTCTTTTCCTGAATACACTGTCCTCTAAGGAGCACAATGTGTCTGGTTGAACAGGTCCATTTCTATGTGGATTTTCTTCCATGAATACAGTACAGTATAATAAATGTATTTTTTCTTCCTTATGATTGTCTTAATAATGTTTTTTTCCTCTGGCTTACTTTATTGTAAGAATACAGTATACGATACATATTACATACCAAATACGTGTTGACTGACTATGTTATTGTTAAGGCTTGTAGTCAACAGTAGGCCGTTGGTAGTTAAGTTTTTGGGGAGTCAAAATTATATGTAGATTTTTGACTGTGGTAGGTACTAGAACCCCAACCCTTGTGTTGTTCAAGGATCAACTGTAATTTCAATTTCTATATCACAAATACCTTCATATGATTGTCATTTGCCTTGAATTTATACAAAAAGTAAAAAATGGCTTTTCTGAAGTTCTTATTTTATATTAGGAAATATTCTAAAACAACTTGCTTGCATTATTTCATTTTATTCATTCCTTTGAAATCCATTTAACAGATAAAGAAACTGAGGCTTGTAGACTTTAAGTTGTGAAAATTCAACATAGTCTCAAGATTTTAGTTCAAAATATATCACTCTTTTGTAAGCCTTCTAACCACAGTTCTGGATTCATATGTATTTGCCTTTATCTCTCAATTCCCTAAAGCTTTAAGGTTTTCATAAGATGAGCACATTGATATTCCTCAGGGTTTTTTGTTTTTGTTTTTGACAAAGATCTTTTTATGCTATGGATACTAATAAATACTTTCTTCACTGATTAATGTTGTAATAGCAGACATATAAAAGGTACATGGAGGAAGTGTAAATCTTAGAGCCCAGTCAGAAATTGTGCTGGCTAGTGACTCTTAAAAAGTACTTTTCAAGGCCAACTTGATTGATGATATCATTATAGTTTCATTTTTTAAAAAACTGTGCATTCTGTTATGAAACAAGTCCAGTGCAACTATACATCTGAAAATTAAGCCTTGCTTTGTTTGCCCTTTTACATTTATTCCCATGGCAGTTTTATGAATATAAAGCATATCCTTAAATATTTCTTTATAATTTCAAAATCTCCAAATAGCTTAATAAAGTTCTCAACCTCATAGTGGGCTCTTGTAAAGTAAATTATAATTGCCTCTAGTCAGATATGAGTTGGAAAAGATTGATTCTTGCATTATTTCTCTACATTAGCCTAAATATTTACACCCATATTTTATTATTGTGTTAACTATTTGGAACACATTAGAAATGTGTGGAGAATAAGCACGTAGATGGTTTTATTAAATGGACAGTATATGATTTTACAATACACCTATAATAGCTGTCATCTGACTAATGCCAAACACTGTGCTAAGTCTTACATTTTGACGTATTTAATTCATTAAATAATTGTTGGTCAAATACCTGCCATTTGCTAGGTAATGTTCTGGGTGCTTGCAGTGTAACAGTGAAAAAGACAGCAAAATCCTTGCCTTTATGAAATGAATGTTCTGCTGGGCCTCAGTATCTACTGTGAAGTAGGTACTATTTTATCCCAGCTTTTTAAATGAGAACTTCAAGGTTTCCTTGGACAGTAAGCTACTTGCCCCTATCACTTTGCAGAGCCAGAATTTCACTCACGTTTGTTTGATTTTGAATTCTAAGCACTTAAGCGCTGTCTTATACTGAAAATTAGTTGGCTAAATAGATTAAGCCACTGCATCAATACTGTACTTAAAATGTTATTTAAAATGTTACCAAAATATTTCATGTGTTAATACTTTGTATTTTGAATTATACTTTAAATTTGTAATCTCTCTAGTTCCTCAGTTATTTTATGGGCTTCCTGTACCTCTGCCTGTGAATGATATGGGCACTCCCTATCTGCATTGCCTTGAGTGATAAAATATGGTGAGCTATAGGAGAATCATTAACTGCATAGGAAGCTGGACTAAAGGTGGATCCACTTAAAAGAATTACTTTGAAAGTGTAAATTTTAGTTTTGTAAACAAAATGGAACTTGTTCCGGAAAGTAAATACATTATCTGATGAGTATTATTTAGAGGGTCATTAAAGTGAAGTAAATATAAAGTAATCTAAAATTCTATCTCATATAATAATAAATATCAAGTGATGAAATGATGTCATTTTCTAGAAGAAACTTTTCTTAAAATCGTTAAATAGTTGAGCAATGTGAAAAAATTATCATCTATCTATTAATCCTCTATCTATCTTATATATATATATCTAGGAAATCTGCTTGTCAACCCCAGAGGGCAAGAACTGAGTCAATTTTACCAGTAAACAAAAGGCTCTATTTCTGTATGCTTCATGTTCAACTGGTCACAATCTCAAGAATGAGGCTAATACATAGAGCAAAATATTTTTGGATATTTTCCTTTTGTTACAATGAGTTTCAAATAGTGATAACCAGCATTCTTCATATAGAATTAGTTAATAGGTTATATTGATGAGAGAGATAGTCCCTAGGTCTTACTGTGGCACTTTGAAAACTTTAGTGTATAAACAATCCTCTGGGGAGCATGTTATAAAGGGGATTCTGGATTTCCTGCTGTTTATAAGTATAAGGTGGGCTTCCTATGGAATTTTCATTTTTATTAGGAACTTTAGGTAATTCTGAGATTGTCTCTGGTCCCTCATTGGGCTACCAGTGGACTACCAGTGGTAGTCATCAAAAAGGACAGACTGTTACATGCAAAAATTAAAATAATTTTAAAATAATTTTAGAAAAACAGTATAGTGTGATTTTCTATCATAAAAGTTGTTTCTTAAAAGTTACTTGCCTTGGGGCGCCTGGGTGGCTCAGTCGTTAAGCGTCTGCCTTCGGCTCAGGTCGTGATCCTAGGGTTCTGGGATCGAGCCCGGCATCGGGCTCCCTGCTCCGCGGGGAAGCATGCTTCTCCCTCTCCCGCACCCCCTGCTTGTGTTCCCTCTCTAGCTGTGTCTCTCTCTGTCAAATAAATAAATAAAATCCTTAAAAATAAATAAATAAATAAGAATAAATAAAATCTTTAAAAATAAATAAATAACAATAAATCTTTAAAAATAATAATAGTTTATTTAAATAAATAAATAAAAATAAATCTTTAAAAATAATAGTTTATTTATTTTTAAGATTTTATTTATTTATTTGACAGGATCATGACCTGAGCTGAAGGCAGACGCTTAACGACTGAGTCACCCAGGTGCCCCAAAGATTTATTTATTTTTAGAGAAAGAGAGTGAGCGGGGAGAAAAGGGGGAAGGACAGAGGGAGAGGGAGAGAAATCTGTTGGGGTTAATGTAGAGCATGAAATCAGCCATAATATCTGGCTTGCTAAAATGTAACACAGAGGCCTCTGGGGGCGAGGGAGGTTTCTGAGAAGGGCATAGGCCTTTGGAATGCTGAGGCAGGGTGACCACTCTGCCCTTGGAATGCTGCGGGGAGCTGCCTTCCCTGAAGCTTTCTTAGCCCAAACAGCCACCCTGTGATCTAAGATATGTATGCATTGTCCCTTAGGCTATGTTTAGCAGAACTCATAGAACACGCAGATTAGCATATCCATATTGTATCTTTCCTGTAAACAGATCCTCCTAGTTCCAGTAAGACCCCTTTTCACACATCACAGTGCTTGAGAAACAGTGATAAGGATTTGTGATTATCCTGAAGGACCAATAAAAGCCGGAGCAAAGAAGAGCAAAGGGTCTTCATCTCTGAGCGTTGACCTCCTTGCCTTCTCCTCTCTTTCACAGCGAAGTTTGGAGTAATCTTTCATCTGTAGGTGCAGGGAGTGCTGGCCATTCCAGCAGAAATCCCAAGCGGACTCCCCATTGCATGAGTAGCCCAATGTGAAGCTTGATCCCACAACCCTGGAATCGTGACCTGAGCCAAAATCAAGAGTCTAGATCTTGCCATATGTGTCACTTCATCTGGCTATTCAGTCATATCCTTTAATATTCTTTGTAGTATCCACTAATCTAGTAAGTAAACTGTTTGCTGTGTTCTGTGGGCCATTCAGGCAAAATAATTAAACCCAGGAAGGGGTCTTAGGAATCTCCAGTGTATAGCCAATCAGTCAGAAGCACAGGTAACAACCTGGACTTGTGATTGGCATCTGATAGAGGGGCAGTCTGGTAGGACTGAGCCCTTAACCTGTGGGATCTGACTTTAACTCAGATAGACTGTCAACATCGAGCTAAATTTGTAGGACACCCACTCATCGTCTGCCAAGAATTGGAAATTTGTGTGGTGGTATTAGAAAACACATAGCAGAAAGTAGAAATACTATATTAATTGTGAATACTTTTTAAATATTTTTTTTTCTTTCATTGGCCCTTTTCTTAATGTAGATTTCATATTTTGACTCCTCAACCCTTCTCTGTGTCTTCCTCCAGGAAGGGTTGAGGAATCAAAATATGAAATACTAAAGGGGTTCTTTAAGAGAACCTTGATGAGAGCAAGAAACCACAAGACAGTAAAGAATATCAGCAAAGGGTAAATATGTGGGAATATCTAGATGAATATTAACTTAATGAAATGATTTTAATGATGTCTTCTGGGATTTAGGGACAAATAGGTGGAAGACAGGATTTTCAAGGCAGTAAAAACATTCTTTATGGTACTATAATGATAGATACAGTCATACATTTGTTTAAATCCATAGAACATAAAACACTAAGAGTGAGCGCTAATGTAAACTATGGACTTTGGGTGATCATGATGTGTTGTAACAAAGGTACTACTCTGGTGGGGAATGTTGGTAATGGAGGCATAGGGTATGTGAGAAATCTCTGTATCTTCCCCTCAGTTTTATTGTGAACTTTAAACTGCTTTAAGAAAATAAAGTTGTAATTTAAAAAAAATTAGAGACAATAAAAAGATAAGATATAATGAACAATTTTAAAAACAGTAATATGACAATATAGCAGATACAGGAAAATAAAAATCTGAATAATTTTGTGAGTGCTAACCAATTTGATCCCTACTGAAACCTTTCTAAAAAAAAAAAAAAATTAAGGAAAACATCAGAAAGCAATACAAAACAAAAATCTAGGCTTAGATGCCTTCTTTGGTGAACACTTCCAAATATTTAAGCAATGGATAATTTAGTCTTGCACAAAAACTTCCAGAAAATTTTAAAAACCTATGAAAACAAAAACAAAGAACAGCACAAATGCTTCCAGAAAATTTTAAAAGCCTATGAAAACAAAAACAGGGATGCCTGGCCCTTCTCTTAAATATGAATGTATGCATACTCCAGGTCCCAGCAATTGCAATCCTAGATATGTAGCAAAGAAGAATACGTGCAAGAGACATGTACAAAAATATTCATAGCAGCGTTATATAGGATATTTGGATAAATGGAATTATCATACAAATAATGGAATAATATACATCAATGAAAACAAAAGACCTACAGCTACACTGAACAACGTGGCTGAATCTTAAAAATATGTAATTGATTGGGTGAATGACACCTGACATAAAAGACTATATGCTGTATGGTAACATTTATACATGTTTCAAAAAATAAACCAAATTGGTTTTAGGGTTTTATGTTTGATTGGTATAAAAAAGTAAATATAAAGTGATTACCATGAAATTTCACTTACCTTTTAGAAGTGGGGAGTAGGTAGTTATTGGGAGGGCATTTAAGGGTTGGATTTCTATGTTGCTAGCAGTACTCTATTTCTTAATCTAGTTGGTGATTACACAAGTGTTGGTGATAAATTATTGGGCTCTATACTTTTGTTTACTTTTGTATGTGAGATATTTTATAATAAAAAGGGTTAAAAAAACAATTCAGTTTCAGCATCTTCCTCAGAAACTTTTAATAGATTCTTGGGATGGGAAGGAGCTGGAAACACTGTACTAAGAAACCAGAGCTCTGTCCAGGTTATCTCCCTGAGTGGCAACACGGTGCTTGGAGGCAAATTACTAGAATCAGGACATGTCAATCAGGTGTGCAGTTCTGTGGAAACAAACATTCACAGCAGCAGCTCTCTTAACACCACTGCTTGAGACCGAGCTAACTAAAACAAACAAACAGCAATAACAAAAGGGAAACTAGATTCGTGAAGCCAGGTTTCAACTTTACATTCTGTCAGATGTCCTTGCACAGTTGCCTAGAAATATGTCCTATCTGGTCTCTCTCCAAATGGCCATCTGCAAACAGGACTTTCAGAAGTGGGATTAACTAACTTTCATGACCAATACTTACTTGAAAACTAAGACTGTGCCATGGATGGGGTGGCGGTGATTAAAGTACTTTCTAAATTAATTGAGAAAGTTTAACTGCTTGTTAGCAACACTTAAGGTAAAGGTGCTGTTGCCAAAAGAAATAGATTTAAAATCATCTGTTGCCTATGGCTATTAAAAATCTTAAAATTGTGGTTTTAGCAAAATATCTGGTTCAAACCTCAGTTATGAGGGAGGATTATATTTAAATTTTATATAGCAAACATATTTGAACTATGTGACTATTAAGTCCAATAAACATTAGAACGTATATTGGACTCAGTGGTAAACTATATCTAAGAAGGTCGGCATCACAATATTAGCCTTTTAAATATTACATCATTCTACATTCAGGCCCCACTTTTCTGTCAGTAAGGGTCTCCTGCTGCTTTGAAACTGATTTTCTCTATTGTTTGTTTATAAAATCCCAAAATGATCTCCTGCATAAAAATAACAATTGTTAGTTTCTGCTCAACATTTTCCTCTCCCTTTTCTCAAATTCCTATTTATGTTGTCTTTAATTTTGGAGACTCTCCTTTCTGTTTTCTTTAGCTATTTGTTTCTTTATGCCATTCGTACAGTAATGAAACCACAATTTATGCAGTAAACTCAATCACCTTTAGTATAATCTGTGTTATTATAGTCAAGTGTCTTTCTGATTTTACTTTATTATTTTACATTTTACTGATTTATTAACACTTAAATTTTGTCTTAGGCTTTCTGCCTATTGTCTCTACTGTCCCTAAATCTCAATCATTCCATGATTTCCATTACCATTTGTTGCTAGTGGCTACCAAGTCAATATTTAAGCCCCAGAGAGCTGTCATAAGTACTAGATTCATATTAACACCAACACATCCCAGAACTTGGTGATGGGTAAGGTAGCCTTTTTTATTTATTTACCACAATATATGTTGAGCACATCTATTGTTAGAGAAGAAATTTCTAAGTTTATTAGTGTGGTTAGGATATGGAAAAGCATTTTCAGGTGGAAAGAAGTAATTTCAAGTAAGTAAATGGTTTGAGAAATTTAGAGATTCTAAATTCATGAGTAACTGTCCAACATCAAGGATCAGAAAAAAAGAAAAATGGATATCTTTTTAAAAAGTCAGATTTATTTTAATTTGTTGGTATTTTCTTAAATTTTAATTTCAATTTTATTTCACCTGAAAAGCTCATTGCTTTCTATATGTGAGTCATTATTCTGTTTATTAAAACCATGTGGTACAGTAAATCTTAAAGGCTGAGATCCTTTTAGAAATATTATTATGATTATTATGAAAGAATTATATTATATACTCAGTGCCTTGAATACACAAAAAAGAAATAAACAAAAAGATGTTCTTTTTTGTACTGTGAAATGGTTTGTATTTGTACCTTCTCAAAACCTTCTCAGAGTATATATTCTGAAGCTATGGCATATTAAATATGAAATACAAAAGGACCTGAAAATTGTAAAAAGACTTAGAGTCCGCTTATATGAAAATTATTTAAGTATAAATTGAAAATAAAAAGGTCAAAATATTTTTTCACACTCAGTACAAATGGTATATTTTATTGGTTTCATAAATTCTTATTCTTCAGACATGCTAAACATTTATGACATACTTAAAAATAGTAAGAACATTTGCCTTCAAATGGCACCCTTATAACATAAGTAGGGATTCTCAAACTTGAGCAAGCATGAGAATCTCCTGCAGGGTTTGTTAAAACTTAGATGGCTGGACGGGGAGTCTGCTTCTTCCTCTGACCCTTCCCCCTCTTGTGCTCTCTCTCTCTCTCTCAAATAAATAAATAAAATCTAAAAAAAAAAAAAAAAAAAAAAAAAACTTAGATGGCTGGAAAACAAAACAAAAAACAAACAAAAACTTAGATGCTGGGCCCCACCCCAGAATTTCTGATACAGTAGTCAGTCTGGGCTTGGGACTGAATATTTGCATTTGTAGCTGTTCTTAGTTGATGCTTTCCGGAAGACACATTGGGAAGCATTGACATGTAATAATAGTACATTCTTTCACACCTGTTTTAAAACATTTTACAAGTTTAATATGCTACATTGATAGATATTTGAAAAAGTTAAAAAGTGTAGCTTGACTTAGGACTTATATAATGCTGTCCCTTTCAGAAAATTCTTATTTAAACCTTGACCAAGGCATTTGCACATTTGAGATAAAATCATTTACAGATAGCTTCAGGGAACAATTTCATTGTATTAATTCCTAAACCAACATGCTTACTGAAATATCACAAACTTTCAAGTCTCCCCACTGGAACAACACTGTGCAAAGGACAACTTATTTGGAGAACTATTTCAGAAAGAACTCCAACATCATGAGTGATTATTATGCACAGCAGGTGTTAAATGAATTATTTATCAAATATGTTTTCATTATTTCTCAGTGAAAACACTGAAGATCTACTTTCCAAGCACTCAATTTCAACAATCATTTGTACACAGAGCAGGCCTTTACTTAGACAAATATTTATGGATATGCTTTCATATGAAAAATGAAAGCTATTATAAACACAAACACTGTACCATATTTTGAAAGCGTAAAGTGAATAATTAGTAAATAATTATGCCATTTGATAAACAATTTTCTTCATTGCTCACTTCATTTTATGTCTTAACATTCGGCAATTTTTTAAAGGGTATATTATACCACTCTCTCAAAGAAAAATATAACCTAAAATCATAAGCTGTTTGTGCAGTTTGATATCACAAATATTGCAATGATGAGTTCATTTTAAAGTATCAATGAACAAATATACTCAGAGAAACAAGAATTTTAACCATGTATATAAAGATTTTATGTACATGCATATTAATGGTATGAGTCCGTTAGGCCAAATAGATCTATTAGATCCTTGCTATGATCAGCAAGGATATGGATGTGTGAAATGTACATATATATACAATTACTTGTACAGCACAAACACAGACTTTCCTGGCACAGGGTACCTATTTCTCCTTCAAATTTTCATCATACAATAGACCTGAACTGGGTAGAGCTTAGCTTTTAAAATCTAAAGAGCCCAATTACACCATGGGATTGTGTTCTTAATGCCAAGATTCTTTGCTTTTAAATAGATGTATTAAAAGAAAAAAATTATAAAAAGAAAAGTAGTTTTACAGGAGAGTTGTTTAATTTGATGCGTCAGTTAGGTTTATAAAGTAACTTCAGTAGCCCCATGTAGGGAACCTGAGGGATGTGAGGTACAATTGATCATATATGTCATCATTCTTCAAATGGAGATAATCATCTTTGAAAATACATTTGTATGAATCCAAATGCCTAGTTACTCAGTCTGGATCTATGCCATTTCCCTCCATTAAAACAACTCGTCATTTCAGTAGAGATATCAATGGAACTGTTTATTTTATTTCTTGTAGGATATATTTATTTTGCAAGTGATTCTTTGATAGTTCAAATAGTTTATTGATATCGCTATATCCTAACTTTTATGAAATATCCTAAACTCTTTAAGACCAACCAAAGACTGGCATGGAAGGAAATTTATTACAAAGGTGAATAAAATTATTGACATGCCATTTCAAATAAAATCGAATATATTATTTTCAAAGAAAAGTAATTAGTGGTATAGAATAAAATTAGCATAGCATCAAATCTAGGTACTTCCTAATAAAACTAAATTTCTCATGAAATTTTGTACTTATTGAAAGAACCATCTGGTGGCTCAGTTACAGCTAACCATTTTTTGTTGGATTTTCAGTACACATAATTATAGTTGAGGAAATCTGATATGATATGTCCAATTCTTTATAATAATTAAGTCTGTAACTGTCATTTCCCAGTAAGAAGAAATCATTTTTGGAAATTGGTTTTGTTTAGATGTCACAACAAAGTCCTGGGCATGAAATTGTATGTTCTTTTCTTATTACAAATTGAAATTCTATAGGTGAGTAAAGAAGACAGAACAGCGGGCGCCTGGGTGGTTCAGTTGGTTAAATGTCCAACTCTTGATTTTTGTCTCAGGTCATGATCTCAGGGTCGTGAGATGGAGCCCTGAGTCAGGCTCTCTGCTCAGCAAGGAGTCTGCCTGAGATTCTCTCCCTCCTCCTCCTCCCCCAAAAGAAGACAGACACTTTCTGTAATTTACAATTCTAATAAAGGACAAACTTAATAATGAGTCTGAAGAAATCTGACAGTGACCATACATGTAAGAAGTTATTTACTAGTTCTGCGTCATTCAGCCATCTACCAGAAAACAATAAGGGATTTAAACAAAGTATCTCTCTTACAAAAGTTAATTTGAACATTGACATAATTAATTACCTCTTTGAAGTTATTAAATTGTTAAAAACAATTCTTCACTAGCACTCTATTAGTGGTTGGTTATCCTGAGTTCAAAGGGGGGACTAATTTAGTGTAAATGAAGAAAATATTATTTAAAGCAAGAACATACTTTCCTCCTTTTTCATAAGGACCACCAATATGAAACTAAGTTTTTTTTTTCTATCTTTAGTTACAAGTAAAGAAATGGATAATTAATTAATGTCTGTAGTTTTAGGAAGGGGAAAGGGAACATGTTGGCAGGTTAAGTGTAAGAAGTGTGTTTTTTTCATTTCACAGTGGCAGGCTTTAATCTAAGTAAGTAGATAAAGGAATCAATTCCAAGGAGAGTCTTCTGGAGTCCATACATTAGAAGAATATGCTGGCTTTTTTGTATCAGTTGGTATTCTGGTAATTAAGTAATAAGACTATGCCCCGCTGTTTATATAGCAACTCAAAAATGGTGTCTATTTAATTGTCAGGTTGTTCATTATCACTCGTATATGGTATGGCTGAGAGGGCTGGAGAATCTAAACTCATTGCTCTAATAGGAAACACTTCCCATATTACTGTCTGGTTGCTGCCACCTGAGAGAAGACAATTAAAGTAAATTGGGGACATTTTCCAGAGCTGTAAAAATTGACAAGATGTGCTGTTAAGCCTTTCAAATGGAACCTGACACTTGATCAGCAATTTTGCTGATGGGGGGGGGGGGTAAAAATCACCAATATGAAAGAAAAAGCTCCATGTTTGAAAACTATGGAGATTTTTGTTTTCTCTTGAGAGTAAGAGAAGATGAAGATGGAGCTGTAGAACATTTAACTTTACAAAATAATTTCAAATCCTTGTTTCTTATTTCTAAAAAAACAAAAACAAAACAACAAAAAGACCTGAAACCCCAGAATGAACAGAAGGGAAAATAGGGAAGTGTTTAGAAGTGGTATGCAGGAAACAATATTTTCAATAACCAGACTCAAAACAAGTCCACTGGTAGTAATAAATAATAAAGAGAATTTCCAAAGCCTTTCTTTCCTGGGAATGTGCATAAAACTTTGTATTTCATAACTAAGAATCTCTGTTAAAGTACGTGAAATATTGTTTAGAAATCATATTCTTTCCACAGAATTGTTACCCCTTATATCACTAATGAGGGCTTTGTAAAGGCCCATGAAAGGAATTGTTTTCCTAGTTGTTTTCATTGTGATATGAGGCAAGATATTTACATAGATCCTGATATAAATTTTGAAAAACTAAGAAAATTTGTTAAAAGGGAATAGAGAAAATACCAAGCTTTTGTCTGATTTTACATGATCCAACTATTAAAAAGATATTCATTTAACATTTACAATTTGCTAGATCTAGGAGTAAAAATTCTGAGAAATGACCACTTCCCTTGTTTAGTCTTAAATCAGAAAATGAACTAAAAGAATGCCTCACAGACTCTGAACTAGCATGAGAAGACTGTAAGAAATAGGATGAATGAATTTAAAATGGGAATAAATGGGGGCAAGATTATTGCTTTTAACTGAATCAAATAAGAACTTAAGATTTACACTTAAGATAAAAAGGGACACCTGGGTGGTTCAGTTGGTTAGGCATTTGCCTTTGCCTCAGGTCCTGGAATAGAATCCCGCATTGGGCTCCTTGCTCAGCAGGGAGCCGGCTTCTCCCTCTGCCCCTCCCCCTGCTTGTGCTTTCTCTCTCTGACAAAATAAATAAATAAAATCTTAAAAAAAAAAGAAAAAATATGTTTTAGATAAAATGGGAAAATTCCAAATACACTGCTGTGTCCTGTCTCATGGTAATATTATAATTTATGGAAAATAAAGACATGTAAATATTTGTTAATGTAAATATTTGTTACATTTGTTAATGTAAATATTTCCTGTTGTGCATACTTCATGGTGTCAAAACCATTGTTTCTAATATGGTAATCTATTTTTGCTTAGCAGGCATTGCCTTACAACCTTGAACATCACAGTAGACTAGGGGCCATATAAGCTAATGGACTCTGTCTCACTGCCTCTTCTCAGCATCATTCCTTTCTTTCTAAAATAAAACAAAACTGAATCTTTTGACTTAAAGTTGATGCAAATGTTTAAAGTTTTTGTTTTTCCGGAAAAGTCTCCTAGGGAACATGCAGAAGTATCCAGAGTATATTTTAAAAAGGATGAAGAGAGAAGCTCCAAAGCCTAAATTTAAAGCTGAAAGTTAACTATGAGACCTTCTCTCTTTCTCTCCCTGTCCCTCTCCGTGAGTGGATGCACAGATGGATGGATAGATAGATAGATAGATAACAAATATCTCTCTATATACACATACAAATATCTCTCTATATACACACGTACATATATTCATTCTAAAGGACTGTAATTCAATACACAGTAGGAGCAAGATCTGAGAATGAAATAATGAAACTTGAAAAAATTCAGAAAATTATTTTTAGTGATCAGTATTAAATATTCAAAGTGACCAAGTGCAACAAATACAAATAAAAAACAATAAAAAATAAGCAATAGTGCATACTTAAGCAAACAGTGATAACATTCAAGGAAAAAGGATTAAAAGAATCAAGATATTAAGGAAAATCTATGAAATTAGGAAAACCATGTACCTATCAACATACATAAGAATGCATATATGCCTGTGTAGTTATATATGCAAATACTTATTTATATACAGATATATGTGTGTGTATTTTATCTGAGATTATTTCTTTGTATATTTTACTTCACATAATCCTATATATTAAAATCTCAAAAATTTTAGTGACTTTATTCTATATGGCTATGCTTAGGTATTTTATTTTTATATATGCTGGCAATTTCAGACCATTTCTTCGTCCCTAAAATGTGTGTGTGTGTGTGTGTGTGTGTGTAGAGAGAGGGAGAGAGAGAGATACAGGTATAAAAATGAATGTCACTGAAATAATCTTAGAAATCTAAGAGAAACGATTAATTGGGATGATGGATTTCCAGATGACCAGGATTCTGTGTTCAGTGGCACAATATGATAGTCATTTTCCTATGAAATCACAACTTGTGTGTGTTTATTTTTTAAACATATATATATATAGTTTTTTTCTTTTTAACTCTTTTTATTAAGATACATTTTTCTAAGCAAATTTAGGTTCACAGCAAAATTGACAGGAAGGTACAGAGATTTCCCATGTACCCCATGTCTTTACACATGCATATCCTTATTATCAGCATCCTCCACCAGAGTGGTACATTTGTTACAATGGATGAACCTATACTGACACATCATAATTTACATTTTGGTTCATTCTTGATGTTCATTCTGTGGGTTTGGACTAGTGTGTATTGACATGTATCCATCATTATGGTATCATACAGAATATTTTCATTACCCTGATAATCCTCTGTGCTCTGCCTATTCATCCCTCCCTCCTAGCAACCAGTGTTTTTTTTTTTTTTCTTTTTTACTGCCTTCATAGTTTTGCCTTTTCCAGAATGTCATATAGTTGGAATTATGTACTATATATTAGTAACATGCATTTAAGATTCCTCCGTGTGTATTTATTTATTTGTGGTTTGATAGCTTTTTTTTTTTTAAGATTTTTTAAATTTATTTATTTGAGACAGAGAGAATGAGAGAGAGAGAGCACATGAGAGGGGGGAGGGTCAGAGGCAGAAGCAGGCTCCCTGCCGAGCAGGGAGCCCGATGCGGGACTCGATCCCGGGACTCCAGGATCATGACCTGAGCCAAAGGCAGTCGCTTAACCAACTGAGCCACCCAGGCGCCCCAGCTTTTTTTTTTTTTTTAGCACTGAATAATATTTCATTGGATGTACCATAGTTCATGCATTCACCAACTAAGGGACATCTTGGTTGCTTCCAAGTTTTGGCAATTATGAATAAAGCTGCTATTAACATCCATGTGCATGTTTTTCTTTGGACATAAGTCTTCAACATAAGTTTTCAACTCCTTTGGGTAAATACCAAGGAGTATGATTGCTGGATTGTATGGTAAGAATATGTTTAGTTTCCTTAAGAAACCACCCAGCTGTCTTCCAAAGTGGCTGTACCATTTTGCATTTTCACCAGTAGTGAGTCAGAGTCCTTGTTGCTCCACTTTCTCACCAGCGTTTGGTGTTGTCAGTGTTTCAGATTTTGGCTATTCTAAAAGACCTGTAGTGGTAACCCATTGTTTTTTTAATTTGTGATTCCCTTAAGACAAATGATGTGGAATATATTTTTATATGCTTTATGCCATCTGTATTTTGGTGAGGTGTCTCTTCAGGTCTTTGGCCCATTTTTTAATCAGGTTGTTTGTTTTCTTATTGTTGAGTTTTTTTTTTTAAAGATTTTATTTATTTATTTGAGAGAGAGAATGAGATAGAGAGCATGAGAGGGGGAGGGTCAGAAGGAGAAGCAGACTCCCTGCCGAGCAGGGAGCCCGATGCGGGACTCGATCCCGGGACTCCAGGATCATGACCTGAGCCAAAGGCAGTCGCTTAACCAACTGAGCCACCCAGGCGCCCTTTATTGTTGAGTTTTAAGAGTTCTTTGTATATTTTGGATAACAGTCCTTATCAGATGTGTCTTTTGCAAATATTTTCTCCTAGTCTGTGGCTTGTCTTCTCGTTCTTTTGACATTATCTTTTGCAGAGCAGAACTTTTAATTTTAATGAAGTCCAGTTTATCAGTTATTTCTTTCATGGATCATGTCTTTGGTGTTGTATCTATACTCGTGGTCATCTAGATTTTCTCCTATATTATCTTCTAGAAGTTTTATATATTTGTATTTTACATTTAGGTTTGTGATCCATTTTGAGTTAATTTCTCTGCATATTTACTCATTACTTTTCCTATTCTTCCTTCATTCTAGCTTCCTTCTGTGATCATTGTTCTTCTGCGTGAATAAACTCTTCACAGAATATCCTTCCCACAAGTCTGAAGGTGATGAATTCTCCTAAGCTTTCCTTTATTTTATTTTATTTTTTTACTTTCCTTCTCTTTCATTTTTTTGTCTAAAATATCTTTATTTCACCTTCTTTCTCCATAGATACTTCTGCTAGATATAGAATTCTAGGTAAGCAGGGTTTTGTTTTGCTTTGTTTTTCAGAATTTTGAAGATTAACATTCCATTATTTTTTTGGCTTTTTTTTTCTATTGATAAGTCAATTTTAGTCTAAGTTTCAGTCCTTTGAAGATACCCTGTCACTTGTCCTCTGCTGCTTTTGAGATTTTGATTTATTTTGAGTTAATTTTTGTGAATGGTGTAAGATACGTGTTTGTATTCTTTTTTTTTTTTTTTCATGTGGATGGCCAGTTGTTCAAGAACCGTTTATTGATTAAGTATATTTTTCCATCAAAGCATAGGTCAAAAATGTAGGTGGAGACTATCTGTCAAAAATTCCCCAGAAATCTATTTTAATTACAGTCTTTCCTTTCCAAACACAAATTTGTATAAGAACCTGTAAAATAGGACTTAATAAAAATTTGAACATCGGTAGTTTAAGATTTGTCCAGGTACAGATAACAAAGCCATTGCAAATTGGCTGATGACAGGGGATTTATTTGCTTATGTAACTGAAAGATGTGTGGGTTGTGTTTTCAGGTAAGGATAAATTCAGGGCCTCAATGAATGTCACTAGACTCTTTGCATAGCGGTGTTCATTTTTTCTTCTGTAGTGATTCGATTTTCAGAGAAGCTCTCTCAATAGTGCAGTAAGGTGGCTGACTTATTGCTTCAAAACTTTTCCTCATCAGTTCAAATTGGAATTATGGGACTTAATTTGACTGGTCCAGTTGGAGTCATTTGCTACTCTAAAGGGTACACAAGGCAGTGGCTGGCCTAGCCCCAGTTCATATGCCTGCTACCTTGATGTTGGGGTTTATTCAGCCATATCTACATTATGTGGGCTGACAGGGGTAGAAGGATGCCCTGAGAGAAATTTGTAATAATGTTACAGAAATCTGGAAATGAATCAAGAAAGGATAAGCAATTAACTGAACTATAGGATGATGAATACTTCTGTATAGAATAAGCATGTGCAAATGTTTAGCAGGAAATGATAGAATGAAAAATTAATGGTATTGCCAGTATTATTTTTATCAGGCCACATTGCTCTCATTTTACTAAAATGACTTTAAAATTCATAGATTTGTTTTTGCCATCCTGAGTAAACCTGAGTAAACTTGTCTTTTGAGGAAAGCCAAGGTTTATTAGAAGCTTTTGGAATATCCAGCCTCTAGTTTTGACTAGTATTGTGCTTTGCTCTCCTCATTTAAAGGTTTTATACAAGCTTATTCCTACTCAGTGCCATTCGTTTCAGGTTTTGTTTGTTTTTGTTTGTTTTTAAGAAATTTTCCTCTTTCTCCAAATGATCAGATTCTAATATCACCTTTTACTGGTTCAAGAACTTGTCTTTACTGAATTAGTATTGATTTTACTACAGACTGTTCTTAGAAGAAGGAACCCTTTGGTTTAACATGTAGCAATTAGTGTTCTAAGAAAGAATGCTTTGACATGTTGTTGAATGTACTTAGGAAGCCAAGATAATGCTGTCGATGACTGAACATTTAAATGTGCTATGTTGATCATGGTTTGCTGTATTCCATGTGATTGTGCAGCCTTTGGACCGTCACACACACATGGATGGTGATGTCCCTGTGTCCCCAAGCCACTCCCATTGCCATTCCCAAGAGAATTTTGGTTTATGTAGCATTCTGAGACTATTAAGAATGGCATTACAGTGCTTTACCTGTTGAATAAGTAAATAGAAAGTTGACTTCAGTATCACAAGATAAATGATTTGTTTACAAAATTAGGTACATTGACTGGTATTAGTAACAAATTCCTTAACCCATATTTCCTTGTAATAATAACCACTATTATCTGGTGTGACCATTGCATGCCCAATTTTGCTTTAATAGAGTTGTTATCCACGACACATCTCTTTGCTGAAATTTCTGAAAGATTGTAAGTAACTAAAGGGAAACCAAGGTGGTTTTATGAAAAAATTCTCTGGGCTAACATGTCACTCATGGAATAACAACCTGGAGTGGATGACAGTTCTCACACCAGCTGCTTGACATCTGAACAGCTGCGAATGCCCTCGGAAATGTCACACCATCAGATAGGCTCTGAGTGTGTGAGTAGCAGAAGTGTATCTGGTAGAGGCCAGCACCCCAGGCCATGACTAACACCCCAGGCCCCATCATCCCATAAGCTTGAAGCCGGGGTAGAGCTGTCAGTTTAATAAATGAATAGCCTCTTTGTTTTGATCAGCATTGTCAAGGCTTATTTCAAAAAAGGACTGTGATGCCTCTCACAGTCTAGCCCAGCCAAAGTCAATTGGTACAATTTCAAGGTGAATTTATTCATTCTTTATAAAGTTCTGTGCACGAATATATCAAGACAGTTGAATAAATTGAAATAAATAGACTTGGAGTTACATATTCTCCCAGTAATTGAAATAGTTTCCCCCCAATATATTTATAGTAATAATTCTACCTTTATGAAACCCAGTCTAGCTACAGAAAGGAAAGCACAGAATTACCATTTTGATAACATATTTGGAAAATGCAATTGGGGCTAATATGTTGATAAGGGCAACTGAAAGTTGTCCTTGCCTTTAACCATTCCATGTTAAACTTTGAGTAAAACACCAGCTTTACCACTTGATAAGGATGCCTGATTAGCTTGCACTGATGTGCAAATATTTACCTTGAATTTGGTCATTTCTAAATAGAAATGCTGGAACACTAGCTCTTTCTGTTTTACAGTATTTTGAATTTGAGTTGCATATATATGGAACTAAACATACACACTGAACTAAAAAGTGGCATCAGTGTTGATGTCCCTCTGAAATGAGCAAATTAAGTTAATTTGATGGATAAATTATTTTAACACAAATCACCTCAGATATCATCATTGCATTTTTTAACATATACAAATAGTTTTGACTTGCAGCTTTGAGGCTCACTTATTATTATTTTTTCTTTATTTTGCAAACAGGCAGATGCTGGATCATAATCAGAAAGGGTTACTGTAACAAAGTTCTCATGATTATAGCAGAAAAACCTACCCAACTTTATCTGCATGTGATTGAGACAGAATTAACCTCACACACTTACAACATGCTGTTCTTAAAAGGATTTTCAAAGTATAAAATATCTTATCTGGAAAGTTTGGTTCCTCTTAAAACCAGCAGTAAGCCTTGGGAAATGCTGCAATCTGAGGTTTGGGAAGGAAAATGCTTTGACTTGATAATGAAGGACACCTGGGAGTGATTGGCATTTACTAACAGAAAAGTCAAATAATTGAGGTATAATGGTAAGAAGGGGTTTAGGGAACAACCTAGTCCAAAGCTAATCTTTTGAAAACTTGAAGTGATATCTGTGATGTTTTCCCCCTTTGACAAGGAATCTATAGAAGTGATCAGACTGATCAACTGAGAACGATATTTTCCTTCCATTATCTCTTTTTATCTCATTTTTTTTTTAAGCAAATTGAAGCTCCCTCCCCTAGCCATCAGTGTGCATGTAAGTTCTGATGTGCAACCCATGGGCAAATAAGCATTTCTTAGCTAATGTCTGGAACATTATTATTTTATAAAACATAAACAATGTGTAAGTTACAGTCAGGCTGAGGAGATATATGGCTTAAATAATGTATATTTCAAAAGAATCTTTTTACCTTTGGGTCATTGAAAAAAATATATATATAGCCAAGTTGTTATTAAGAGTCTTCTTTCATAGTTCTTCCAGGATAACCCAAATAAATGAGCTGAAAATCTGAGCTCTGATTTTAGTTGGTGGACATGTACATACTCATAATGCATTACCAAAGTAGCACCTTTGTTGATAGTGAATAGATATATCTATTTTAGAGTCTGAGTTCACCTTAAACAAAAGGGAGCCTGGGGAGTATGGAAGGAACAGCCATGTTGCTTTGAATATACAGGCTTTCCTGTTGGTTTAAACTACATGTCAATCATCAATACTTTAATAGGGGAGATGCTGTTAAGGAAGATATGACTGATAACTCTTACAAACTGAGAATATGGGAATCGCACTCACCTTCCATTTTTAGAGTTTGACTTGTATCTGAACACAAAATGACCCCTTGAATAAATAATTAGAATGGTATTACCTCAGGAGACCATGTCTGAAAAGGTAATGGAAGTTTCTCATTGTCCATGCTTTTTGCCTTGTCTTCTCCTAATAATAAGCAGTTATTCATTTCAAGGAATTTTTTTAGAGAATTTTCATATAAAGATTATATTCTTTCCTCTCCAGACAACAGACAGTAAATTTTGTCCTGATGCTGATGGTTATCCAATTTCTTTATAATGTTCATGGAAGCATCTGTTCTCCCCATTATTTGGAGCTCTGCAAAGAACATCTAGAATAGCGGTCAGCAAATTTTTTTTTTTCTGTAAAGGGCCAGAGAGTAAATATTTTAGGCTTTGTGGTCTTTGTTGCAACTATTCAACTCTGGTGTATAGCACCAGTCAGAGACATATGTAACTGAGTGAGCATGGTTGTGTTCCAATAAAATTTTACTTACAGAATAGATGATGAGCCATATTTGACCTCTGGGCTGTAGTCAGCTGGTGCCTGCTCTAGAATAAGAGGCATCTAAATAATCAGAATCTATTGTTCTAATTCACATCAGTAGTTAATATAAGCTATTTTTACCACTTCTTGGAGTCGGGGTAATTCCTGATGAAGATTTGTACCAAACTATTAAGCTCTTTAACCCCACATTAACCTGATCAATTTCTTCTTACAGTTGCACAACAAAATAGCAGTTATATGTTAGAACTTAATATTTACTTTCTTGTCATAATATAATTAAGTTCCTCTAATTTTTATAGTGGACTTTTACTATGGGCTGGATAGTAGAGATTACAGTGTTCTCTATTATGGAGCAAAAAAAAAAATCATATAAACTACCCAAATAAATTATTTACATTTGGGATGTGTTTTATAAGAAGAAAACTAGGGTACTAATAATGAAAATAATTTGGTTAAGGGATTCTACTTTATACTGAGTGGTTTAGGAACCTCTTTCATCTTGCTCTCTATCATTAGGAATACATGGATCAGAGTGGGGCCCTACCTGGGCATAAGTTCAGGGTCAAGAATAGACTAGTAAATTTGAATATTCTAGGGGCGCTTGGGTGGCTCAGTTGGTTAAGCGACTGCCTTCGGCTCAGGTCATGATCCCAGAGTCCTGGGATCGAGTCCCACATCAGGCTCCCGGCTCAGCGGGGAGCCTGCTTCTCCCTCTGACCCTCTCCTCTCTCATGCTGTTTCTCTCTCGCTCGCTCTCTAATAAATAAATAAAATCTTTAAAAAAAAAATTTGAATATTCTAAAAAGATAATGAATTTTCTGTATAGGTAAATGTGACAAAATACAAAAGGCACAAAAATATATCATAAACATAAAATTTCTTTCCCACATACCCCCAACTATGCAGTTTTTTCCTCTAAATGCACTACTATAACCATTTTTTATTCATTATATGAATGAATTTGAGTTTTAGAAAATACAACTTGAAAAAGATATATTGATTTCTTGCCTTTATTGTATATTCATACATTAGCATATGGAAGCTCACTAGTATATTTACAAGTTAATGGATATTTTATATATTTCTAATGGTTTACTATTATACAGAGCTACAGTGAAAATATTCATACTTAAAACTTCATGTGAGATATCTGTGTTAGGAAGCAATATTCCACTTTTCTGCATATATTGTGGGCAAAGGCACTAGCTACTGTTTTATTTTGGATTATCTCATTAAAGAGGTTTGTATGGAAAATGACTATGGAAGAGAGAGATGGTGTCTCTCTCTGGAAGGAAAGCAGATTTATTAGTCAGCATAAAAGTTTCAGATTCCTAAACTCATGGTTCCTCAGCTGTTACACAAACCCTTAATGCAGGCAGCATCCATTGGGCCAACCCTGTTATCTTTGTGGGACTTGAAAGGACAAAGGGAACTGATGAAAACATATAGCTTAGGTTCCTTGCTATCTCATGAGTGATAAAGTTCTTCATTTTCTGGCTCAGGAGTCTCCAATCTTCTTTCATGCCCAAATCCCTGAAACTGTGACAGGCTAATTGTTATCTCAAAAGTAGGGGAAAATTTCAGACCCTTCATAGTTCAAGATAATCTGTAGGATAAAATCCTAGAATTGGAACTGTGGAGCCAAAGTTTATATGGACTATAAATACATTTTAATGTTTGTATTAACATCAGCATTCATGAGAGTGCCTATTTCTCTTTCTCTAATCTCACTAACAAATTGTTACCCATATTTTGATATTTGACAGTTTGCTGAGTGAAAATGCTATCTTGGTGTATTTTTAATTTTAATATCTTAGTATATTTGGATTTCACAATGAACGAGTCTAAATATTAATCCAAGTACTTAATAGCTGTTTATATATACTTTTTTGTGGAATTGTCTTTTTTATTTTCCTGTTTTTTCTAATTTTTTTTACTGATTATTTAGAGCTCATTAAGTATTAAGAAAATAGGCTATTGTGTATCACACTTGTTACACATATTTCCGTCCGATTTTCATTTATCTTTTTATTTTAAGGCTTTTCTTATGAATGGGAGTTTTAAAATATCTTAAGTAGACAAATTTATCAGTATTCTTTTTGAGGCTCCTGGATTTATGTAATAGTAGACCTTTCTTACTCAAAGATTTTGTAAAAGTTAAGTTTTGCTGCTCTTTGTGCTTCTCTGATATGTATTTTTGTGCATTTAGATTTTGATTCATCTACAGTGTATTTTCAAGCAAGGATTAAGATACAGATCCATCTTATTTCTTTTTCTGGATTAGGATATTTTTGAAACAATGAATACCATGTTAGAAATCTTAATTGAGATTGGAACAACAGAAAAAAGGAATTTCCTCGAGAATAACTTAATCACACACTTGAGATAAACTATTAGCTGAATTTACTAAACCGTTAAATTAAACATTTCAACTAATTACCAACATACTATTGAATTGTAAGCTTTGCTTTGGCCATGAGGCCTTCTTCACAGAGGGAGGAGATGGGGACATATTCTCTAGTGAGGTCATTTCTCAAGACTGATATTTTGATCATCTTTCTTTCCCTTCCTTCCTTCCTTCCTTCCTTCCTTCCTCATGAATCTGACAAATCTCCCTCAAAGATCAATTATTATTATTTATTACACTGATGTGTATATTTTATGAACTTCTCTATTTTTAATCTCTGAGATTCCTTCTTTATCTTTCCCTCTTCAGTATTTCACTACATTCTCTTGTACGTTGTCTTTTTTCTTTATTGTGATTTTTACAGATGTCTACACTATGCATAGCCCTTTACTGCCGCTGCTTTTCAGAAAACCTGTATCCTCTTCTGCTTTCTGGGCTTTTCTTACACTCCTGGCTCATTCTCTAAATAAATATTTATTTCTCTAAAACTTACTGGGTTATTTCCTCAGAAAAAGGACTGCAAGTAATCTTAAGCTCTCTCCTCTTTGTTATATGGGGTAACTTTATTGTTGTTTGTTTTTAATATTTGTAACTCAGCTGCTCTCAACCATGTACAGTCATATTTATTTTGTAAACATGAAGACTATGAAGTTTTTGGCTAAAAGGGAACTGCTCCTATATTTTTCGTAAGTCATTTTCTTTTTTCAATTATCTCCACATCATATAATCTAATTAATTTATATATGTTTATTTAGATTATGATTACTTTTTTATTTAAATTCAATTAAGTAACATATAGTATATTATTAATTTCAGAGGTAGAGTTCAGTGATTCATCAGTCTTATATAACACCCAGTGCTCATTACTTCACGTGCCCTCCTTAATGTCCATCACCCAGTTACCTCATCCCTCTACCCTCCTCCCCTCTAGCAACCCTCAGTTTGTTTCCTGTGATTAAGAGTCTCTTATGGTGTGTCTCCTTCTCTGATTTCGTCTTGTTTTATTTTTCCCCCCCTTCTTCTATGCTCCTCAGTTTTGTTTCTTAAATTCCACATAGATTATGATTACTTTCATTTTTCTTTTTTCAGAAAAGCAATATAAGCTTAACTCTAGATATTATTACCTCTGGCACTTTTCCATCATTTTGCTCACTCATTTCTGGATGATATCTCTATAACAGTGCTTTTATTAAAAACTTTAACTTACACACTGTTCAAATATATAGCCTTTATTTTAAGACAGATATGCATTTTCTATTTCCTTATCAGCAGTCCAGTGACCCCATTCCTCATATACTTAATTCATCTGCTCAGGTCAAATAAGCTCTTGTCTTTCATCACCATTGACCCTGATGATAATTAATCAAAATATAAAATTTTATTTTGTTAAAGTTTATCTCTGTATTTCCTTTCAGTTGGTTCATTCCATGTATATCTACAGGGATAATGTAGGAAACAAAATAAATAAGTGGTGAGAATATGTGCTAAGTACAGATCTGTCAAATAACTAACTTTTGGCTCCATGGAATTGAACTGTCACCATCAGAAAAACAGCTGTCTGGCCAGATCTGTCATTTTTGACTCCGGAATCTAGAACCCTGGAGTTCACCATCAGGGCCGTCTGACTGTTGTGTAAGCTGTATGGTATACAACAGCATCCCTATACATCATAGATATAGTTGATACTAAGAAAATATTGGCAAAGGATAATATTAAGTGATTTCATTTTATCTTTTTTAAAAAAGGCATGTTACACAAGTTTCCAACTGATGGAATAGTTGTCTTGAGGAAGACTCATTTTCAAATAAGCACAAAGGTTCCTTACAATGCTTATCTTGGGCGGTGGTAAGACTAATGGATCCCTGCACACACTCACCAAAGTTTATTCATGCATACCACACAGGGATTCTCAGCACCACATCAGTATCTCAAGGCTATATCCTTGGAGCAGTCTCTGGGAGTAGGAAAGGCAAGTGGAACCTACATTCCAAAAACTGGGTGGGGGTGAGAAGCCTCTGAGTGCCCAGGTCCAGCTCACGGGTCACCTGGCAGTGACATCTTTTCAATGACCTTCCCCAACAATGACTGACTATTTATTTATTTATTTATTTATTCCCTCACTGGAATGGTATCTGGTACATGGAGGTTGAGGAAATATGTACTGAAAAGAACAAGGGTTCTCAACCTTGACAATATTGACATTTTTGCCCAGATAATTCTTTTGGTGGGTGGTGGTGTCCTATACATTGTAGGATGTTGAACAGCATCCCTACATGCCAGTAGACCTCTGGCACACGACAACCAAAAATACCTCCAGGAATGGGAATGGTCAAATATCCACTGTGGAACAAAACTACTCCCCAGATGAGAAAGACTGAAGAAGAATAAATTAATTGGGTATTATGTATTCATCTGGGTGCTACTGAGACTTTGTTGCTACCATATAGCTATAATGATTCTTCCAATTCAGATACATTCTGTCCTCCAGTATCTTTTTTTTTTTTGATCAATACTATCCAATTATAGTGTTATAATTAAATTGTTCACACATAAGAAAAAGTATTCATTTGATATTTTCAAAGCAGACTTTTTTTTTAAACTGCCCGTTTACTTTCTTGAAACTTTTCATTTACTTCAGAAAATCCCAACATGACTTAATTTTCTTCAAATTTCATAGATATTTGACACTTCCCACCATTTCAAGGCTTTGAACTTTCAGAACTTGCCTTGAAATCTTCTCACTTGGTATTAATGGTTTAATATACCTGAAGGAGATCCTTACTTCTATCCTCCCTACCCCATGTTTGAAGTTTAGTACCTTCCTTGCTATGGAAGAACTAACTTTTCATAGCTAATTTCCACTTGTTTATTTGACTCTGTCTAATGTCTGGTACAGTATTTCCTTTGCTCAAGTGGCAGGAAGATATAACTACAGTGAGCTTGTGGCTGATTGTGGTGATTCTGCTGAGTCAGCCTTGGTCCCAGGGGGTGAGGGGGGTGGGGAGGTATGAAGTTTACTGACCCCCTATCTAAATTGTTGAATTTATTGGCATCAGCATAGATATTAATTATATTCCCTTATTCCTTTAATATCTGTAGAATCTGTGGTGATGCCATTCTTCTTATTGCTGATGCTGCTAATTAGTGTCATTTCCTCTTTTTTTTTTTTTATTCTGATTACTCGGGTTAGAGGTTTATTAATTTTGTTGATCTTCTTAAAGAACCAGCTTTTGGTTTCATTGATTTTTCTATATGCTTTTCTGATTTCTATTTTATTGTTTTTTCCTTTAATTTTCATTAATTTCTTTTGGGGAGGTAATTTTTCTTTTTAGTTTCTTAAGTTTGAAATCAGTATTATTTATTTGGACCTCTCTTTTTTCCTAACACAGGTGGTTAGTCTTATTAGTTTCCCTCTAAGAACTATTTTTAGCTGCATACCATATATTTTAATATTGTGTTTTAATTTTCAATGAATTAAAATTATTTTGTAATTTCTCTTTCGATTTCTTCTTTGATAGATTTCCTCTTCATATGGAACTATATTATTTAGTTTTGACATATTTGGGGATTGTCCAAATATCTTTTTTATTAGTGATTTCTAATTAAATTCTGCAGTAGTCAGTGAACATACTTTGTCTTACTCAAATCCTTTTAAACTTATTATCCACTACTGAGGCAAGACTCTTCTGATACTCTGCTCGGTGCCTCATTAATTATGAGTTTTTCCACTCTGCCTGGAAAGCACAGGTGCTCCTCCCAAACTGTGAGATCTCCAGAGTTCTATCTCTTTATAATTCTTGTAGTCTGCCTTGTAAACTCTAGCTGCCTTGGTCTTGCTAAACTCTCAGCTCCATCTCTTGTACTGTATGTAGACAGTCAGAATTAGAACAGAAGATAATTGAACAACTCCAATGTTTCGACTGCCTTACCCATCCTGGTGTCATGGCCTGAGAACTCTAGGTAGTACAAGATGGTACAATTGTACAGTTAAGTACTTTTGCTCTTTGGCCCTCAGGGATTACGGTGCTCTGTTTCCTGCTGTCCAGTATCATGAAAATAATCTTAAAATATCTTTTGTCTAACATTTTTGTTTGTTTCAGGCTGGAGAGTAAGTCTAGTTCCTGTTACTCCATCTTGATTGAAAGACCTCAAAAACATTTTAAAATTTACAATCATGGAAAGTGTGCCATTTTTAACCATGTATGCCATTCTGACCCTGAAGTCATCAATGTTAGCTTTACTTGTCCTTTGAAAGACTCATATGTCTCCTTTGAATGAATCAAGTTTCTCATCCATTTTACCTAGATTTTTCTATCCACTTTTATGAATCAAATTCTTTAGGGTTTAAATCATCCCCTATATCTTTTGTGAAACCCCATCAATAAACATGTATTAAAATAATATGCTAGTTTTTTTGTGAAATTGTAATAAACATCTATGGGAATGTCTTCACCACTTCTCCTCAAAAGTCATCTCTGTGACTTATAAGGGTGTGGCTATTTTTACAAGATCTCCTCCCACTATGTCTGATTGAACCAGAGGTATTTAACTCAAAAGCAGCAACATTAATTATATCTCAAGAATTTTGAGTTGGGGTTCACTAGTACTCAATTATTCTCCTTATGGGTTGACTGTAGTCTAGCAGTGAATGAAAAAGGTGAGAATGTTAACATGGAGAGAAAGATGTATGTGAGAAAGAGAGGAGAGAAATGAGAGAAAAAATGGAATAGAATGGAAGACAAAAAAAAAAAAAGAATGGAAGGAGAGGGAAGTGGGATGGAAAAAGAGTTCAAAGAGAGTATTAAATAGTTAAACAAAGGGGCTCAGAGTTTTGAGGAGTGCCTTGTCACACCTTCCCTGGCTTCCTTGAAATATCCTGCAACCCTCATAAAATGTTTTCCCCTCTTGCTTAAGGTGAATCCTTTTATGTATATAGCCCATTAGCCAGTGCTTCCTAATATAGGGATTTTAATTAACATTTAAAACATGTTCACTGAGGGCGCCTGGGTGGCTCAGTTGGTTAAGCGACTGCCTTCGGCTCAGGTCATGATCCTGGAGTCCCGGGATCGAGTCCCGCATCGGGCTCCCTGCTCGGCAGGGAGTCTGCTTCTCCCTCTGACCCTCCCCCCTCTCATGTGCTCTCTCTCATTCTCTCTCAAATAAATAAATAAAATCTTAAAACAAAAAAACAAAAAAACATGTTCACTGAATTCAGGAAAGCCATTATCTGGAAAGTTAAGGAAATAGTGCCAAGGTACAGATTAATATGTAGACAGTTGAAGTTAGACAGTATTTAAGAGAGGTTTGGAAGATGATATTATCCTCGAAATTTAAGAAAGATTTCCCTATGTGGAGACAATAAAAAAGCCATTCCAAGAGAAGGAAATATCATCAACAGAGACATGGAGTTAAAACACAGCAAAGAGAAGAAGCAGTGTTTAACTGGTTTAACTGTGTATATATGTGTGTGTGTGTGTGTGTATATATATATATATATGTGTGTGTGTGTGTGTGTTTTGTGAGACACAAAGGAAGCCTTCAGATTTAAGATTCTGGTGTTGGACTTGATGTGATGGGCATTGTTAGGAGTGGCACATTTTCCCCCACTTGTTTTTAAACAATGACATGATGAAGTATGCTTCTAGGAAGATTAGTCTGATAAGAAAGCACTGGATTGATTAAAGAGCCTAGAGCCCAGATGGAAGAGATGGATTAGGAGGCTGTATCAGTTTAGAGACATCTAGCTTTGGGTCACAGAAAAACCTAACTCCAGTGGCTTAACAAAAGAGAAAGAGAGAGAGAGAATTTAATTTATCAGATCATACAACTAAAACATTCATGGATAGAGCTGAATTCAGAAAGTGACAGCTTTAGGGGCTCATATGATGTCATTAGAGCTAAATTTTCTCTGGCGTATGTCTCACCTCTGCTGGCCTACCTCAGCAGCTCCACATTATCACATCTGTCTGTTCCAGATTCTATTCTCTGGGTGGAAAAACGCCTAAAGAAGCCCCAGCATCAATTTATCTGAAGTTCATGTCTAGCAGTGAGAATAGACACCTTGCTAGACTCATTCCCAAATTCCTGGGCTTTATTATCATTGGCCAACATAGATCATGGACTCATCCCAGAATATCCACTGTGGTCAGGAGGATACAGTGCTTTGATTGGTCACATCTGGTTCATGCATTCACCCACATAACATAGAAAGGTGGATGCTTGCCTTTGGTTTGTTGCTCAATGCTAGTTTATCCCAAAGCCTCATTTTGTACATGATTTCATATTTTGTGATGAGAGAGAACGATACCATTTATAAGGTAGAAATGATAATTTCCTGAATTTTCAGTCACAAAAATATATTTAAAAGACAAAATTTCAGGTGTAAGATTTTTAGTTTAGTTTTATTACGTATTACAGAACACATTGCATATGACAGATTTCTTCTTGCTGTGAACTTTCGCAACATACATAACCTCTTGAAATCAGGAGTTTATAATGGAAATACTGATGCTGCCTTAACTCTGCTAAAGTGAACTGTGCTGCTGTGATAAGAGAAAAATGCATGTTTGCCTTTGGACAGCTCATCGTCTTTCCAAATCATGATTAGTTGGTGGCAGGACAATATAACACCAAATCATATGCAAAGATAGCCTGGATTTGAAATATGAATCTTTTGCCAGTATAAGAGAGGAAGATGACAGTTGTAATCTCTTCAGATTCATAATTTACTAAGTTGTAGGCAGGTTAGCAGTGATTGATCATCCCTGGGCAGGGTGTAGGCAGTTTTAAAATCATTTTATTGCATTACGCAAATGTGAAGTTTGGAAGTTTTAGGTTGTCCTTATCTCTACCTTAAGCAACTCTTGGGGACACACTTAACTCTAGAAACTAAATGTATACAAGGACATGCTTATTGCTGTAGCTTATCTTCTTGGGTATTACATATTACACAGTGGATTGTTTATGGTGTGAAAAGTATTGTGTTATTTTGAGGACATAAAACACTACAGAAAGAAGTGTGGCAAAGAACTATGGGTTTTAGTATCCAATAGTGAAATGAAATTTGTTACTGCCTCTGTAGTCAACAAAGAACATTGTGAGATGAACTTATTCAGGGTATAGTAGCCGGGGCAGAAAGGCTGAACTCGTTCTCCATAATAACTAAGAATTTGTTGTGGTGTATCATAGCAAGAGATGTTTTCTGTTCATAGCCATCAAGGGACAGCATATGAAGACAGCTGAACAATATAAATGAACAATATAAATGAAGAGATTCTCAAGGATGGCTTTGTGTAGGCTTCTGCTTTATTGTCACCTAGAGAAAGCATTGTCAAATTGATGTGGCTTGAGACATGGCAGAGGGAGTATCTTTGGAAATATCAAGGGATATTTCCTCTTACCTCAGATGTCTCTTTTTCTTACCATATCCCTTATTCCCTTGCAATGGTAATTCTCTCTCTCTCTCTGCATATGTATTTTTTTGTATTTATATATATATATATATATAATGTATTTATATATGTATAAAATACATTATGTATACATATGTATAAAATACATATGTATTTATATATATATAAAATTCACTTTATTTAAACTGAAAAACTAAACAGTTCACTTATTTCTCCTACCCCCGATCCCTCTACCAATCTGCCAGCTCTATCTATGAACTTGTGTTTTTTTTATTTTTAATCTTTTTTTTAAGATTCTGCTTATAAGAAATCATACAGTATTTGTCTTTCTCTGTTTTTTTATTTTTGTTGATTGGTTTTGTTTTGTTTAGTTGTTTACCTCACATACCTCTCTTTGTTTTGATATTTCTGACTCTCTTGCAAGTACAATTCTTAAGTGTGATTGTGTGATGAATCAGAGTTTAGGGCGCCTGGGTTGCTCAGTTGGTTAAGCGACAGTCTTCGGCTCAGGTCATGGTCCCGGAGTCCTGGGATTGAGTCTCACATCGGGCTCCCGGCTCAATGGGGAGCCTGCTTCTCCCTCTGACCCTCTCCCCTCTCATGCTGTTTCTCTCTCTCTCTCAAATAAATAAATAAATAAATAAAATCTTTTAAAAAAAAAAAGAATCAGAGTTTAGTACTCTGAGCTTATATCACTTTAAAAGCTTGCCTGAAAGATTTACCACTGTTAAAAGATAAACTGAGGCATATTGAATTTTTTAAAGAATTTATTTGAGGGGTGCTTGGATGGCTCAGTTGGTTAACATCCCACTCTCGATTTTGGCTCATGTCATGATCTCAGGGTCCTGGGATCAAGCACTGCATCAGGCTCTGCTCTCAGAGGGGAGTCTGCTTGAGAATTCTCTCCCTCTGCCCCTCCTCTCACTCATACTCTCTCTCTCTTTCTCTCTCTCTCAAATAAATAAATAAATCTTTTTAAAAATGAATTTATTTGACCAAAAATGTATCTGAAAAGGGCAGTGCCAAATTGGAAGTGATTAAGAGCTCTCCATGGACAGCAGCTCTGGGAGAGATTGTTATAGAGAGAAGGTAGGAATAAGGTAAGGAAATTATTGATTGGCTGTAGCTTAAAGCCTAGCTGACTGTGATTGGTTGTCTGTCCTTAGGTTTCAATTCTATAACCTTGAGGCATTTACAGGCTTAGATTTTAGTTTTCTTACATAGGTCATTATGGAATTAGAGCTACTTCAGTCTAATGGCCTTCTTGTTTAATTGATTTAACACCACTCACTGGGGAGACTCCCTCCCCAAACTTTCATCCTTCTAGAGCTACAGTCCTTAGTTGCCTGGAGGAATATAAGTATAGGAGGTAAAGTTCAATTAGCTATAGAAATTAAGAAAGTGTGATTATCTTCATGACATTACTTCATTCCATGGAAATCAAGTCAATATCTAACATCATGTCTGACTCAACAATAGAGAGATTTTCACAAATATGTGTTTGATTCACACATGCACTATTTGTGTGAGATGCGTTCCTTCTTTGCTACCATGTCATGGAACAGAAATTAGACGTTACTTTAGATAGATTAAAGATCAAGTTTGTAAGAGACACTTAACAAAGCAAGAGTCTGCAAGAAGTGTTAGTGGCTCCCCAGTCTCTCATTATCTGTAAGATTACCTATGTGATTGTTCAAAACTACTTTAGCCAAAGAGTCAAGTGATTATTGTTGAATTGTTACTGCTTCGGTTATGGAGGTGGCTACCTCTCCTAATATTTGGGAGCGATTTCTAATCTAATCTAATTAGATTTCTAATCATGCATTCACTGACAATTATTCTGACCCAGGAGAGAAAGTCTCTCCCTATGTAGGCAAATCTGGAGTCATGTATGCCTCCTGGAAGTTTCCATTTAAGGCCCTTATGGAGGTTTAATGGGGCAGACCAAGAGGAGACTTCTGATTTATTATGGATCTTAACAGGGATAGTTAAACATCCCAATAAGTATTGACCTCCAATTCAACAGTTTTCTGACCATTCATTTGCCTATTGAAACTACCATTCACTGCAGACAAAAATGAAACCAGGTGGAGCACAGAGATTCCAGCTAAGGTCTGGTTATTGATAGATCTATTATCTGGAATTTCCTGATTGGCCTTTTCAAAACAGAGATCTGAGGAATTGGGATGACATTCTGTGAGATACTATCTCATCCTAAAGGGGTCTTTTCCAAAAGCCTTGCCATGAAGAGTTAGCAGGGAAACAGAGTATAGGAAAAACTGGTTAGAGGTAAGACTACATTATCTCCAACAATAAACTGATTGAAGTTTCTGGTGGTAGATCAAACAGAAAAGTTAGCCTTCTCAGCAATGGCCTGGGAGATACAGATGATGACATTATCTTTCTGTGCCAAAGCTAGAGTAAAGGAAAGAAAGAAGAAAAGGAAGTTTTCATGTTTAGTTAAGGTAGGAAGTCTTGATCCATTGTTTTGGGAGAAAGCAGTCTACCTCAATGTCAGCTACTTTTATTCCTCATCAGTTTGATTCACAGGTCACCAACATTTGCACAGGACCATATGTCAGCTATAGCTTTCTTCAGCTGTTGAGATAAGCATTCAAGGCTCAAGTCCCTGAAGTCTGGCTGCCATCTGTGAATTGAGGAGGACCTGAAATGGCCCCTTCCAAGGAGATTCAAGGGCAATCTTTGTTCTCAGTGATTCCAAATCAGAAGTGTGGGAGAAAACTGGAAATGTTAGTTTGGAAGGTCATAGGCAGAGATTTAAGGAAACTAGAATTCAGGATCCAGTCCAGTTTACAGGTGTATAACACAACCTCAAAGACAATTTAATAGGATTAAAATCTAGCATGAACTAAAGTGCAAACATCATTTTTCTCTCTATACTTTTATCCATTTTTTTTTTTACCAAAGATAATCACAGTAAAACTAATTTGTGTGCATTAAACTTGGCCTGATGATTCACATAAGTATAGCAAGAATAGTTATTGACCATGTAAACTCTTTTAAGACTGCTTTGATAGAACTTTTCATAAGAAGTCTGAGGATGAACTCTGAAAGCTTCAGAGACCAGAAAGCCAAGCCAGGGATTGGACATCAGATTTACTTGCAATACATGTCAGTCAAACCCTTGGTAATATTGCCAGTGTTTCCAATTGTGTCCTTTTATAAGGGGAGCAGATTATTATTGAATTTATGCAAATAACTATACTGCTATGAAAAGAATACTCAAGAGTATTCTGGAGGGATCAGGGAGAAAAAGTAAATGTTTCCATCTTTGTTTACAAGGATACACTTTATTAAATTGCTGTAAGTAATTGACAGCTTAAGGAAAGGGATTCCTTAAATCTGAAAAAAAAACCAAAAAACCAAAAACCTAAAACCAAAAATCAAAGCATCAAGGAACCAGCAATATTTCAAACTGTCATAAAAATTATAATCAGCTTCCTTAGTTCATTCAGTACCGTGTAATATTTGATATGCTTGAATCCACTTTTTCCACTATTTCTGAAAATTCTTATCCAGTTAAGTTTTATGAGGAAAGTTATCAGAAACCTGAGGTTGCCAAAAGTCTTTTCCGTGAATCTCCTTGAAGATGAATCACTTTTTCAGGAGCACTTTTGTAAAAGCATTGGATTAAAACAGTAACTATCTATGAAAACACTTAAAGATGTTCATTGTTAAAGATCTGATGAGAACTCATTATAATGGAATTGACAAAGAAATTTGGTTATTCCTGTAACATGGCAACACTTTAAGATAATAATGAGAATTATGACTGATAACATTATGCTGGGACATATCAGATTTCCAAAAATTTCACACAAGAATTTCTAGAACACTTACAGCATATATCTACAGAAATGCAACATAAAGAAGGCTTAATATTACTTCTTATTTGACAATGCTTCCCATGTAATTTAACATATCAAAGTATCCTAATTCGTTTAACATCTCCCTTTTTGTAAGGAGAGAGAACCTGTTTTTTGAGATGTCCCAGAGACCCTTTGGAAATCTCAAAGCTAGTTCAAGGTCAAAGAAGACTTCATTTAGAATTTCACTTGGGGAAGTTGGTTGAAAATATCAAAGGGTTTTAAAATGCTCGGTTAAATAGGATCATAGGTCGCTGTGATACAATATTTAGTTACTCGTTTAACCATAGTGACAGCTAAAGACTCCACAGGAAGATATAGAAGGTTACATAGTTCTGAGTGAAATTTAGCTCTTTTAATATCAAGAGTACTAGATTTAAGTAATCAAACACCTAATAAAGATAGCAAACACAGGGAATTATTTTGATTAAAATATCACTTAAAAGCTAAAGAAAACCTTTGTTTTTTTTGTTTTGTTTTGTTTTTATTCTTGTTTTCTTTTGATCAAATGAATAATCTAAAAACACTCATTTCAGCAGATGAAAGAAAATTAAGGTTTATTTTTACACAAGTACAGCATTGATATTAAAAAAAACTTTAAATTCATTTACCTTTAAAATGCATAAAATTCCTTTCCCAAGATTCCTTTCCATATACCTTCTATAAACTTCTTTATTACATTCAGATTTTGTCCCTTTTTTTTTTCTTTTTTCTTTTTCAACAACCAGCCTCACTTTAGGGCAAAATTACTTTCTTTTCCCTCAGCAAAAAAATGTATCTCCATTTTACAGTCCCTCTTTTACTGAAAACACACATCCTACTTTAATTTCATTTGGAGATATTTCCCATATTCTAGTAGTCTTAATTATATTTATTAGAATTTTTTTAATTGAAGTATAATTAACATACAGTATTATATTAGTTTCAGGTATGCAATATAATGATTGAACAATTCTATACATTTCTCAGTCCTTATCAAGATAAATGTACTCTTAATTCCCTTTATCTCTCTCCCCTCCAACCACCTCCCCTCTGGCAATCACCAGTTTGTTCTCTGTATTTAAAAGTCTGTTTTTTGTTTGTCTCTTTCTCTTTGTTTAGTTAACTTGAATGAAATCATATGGTATTTGTCTTTCTCTGACTTATTTCACTTAATATTATATCCTCTAGGCACATCCATGTTGTTGCAAATGGAAGGTTTCATTCTTTTTTATGGCTGAGTAGTATTCCCTTGTATGTATATACCACTTCTTTATCCATTCATCTTTCAGTGGACACTTGGGTTACTTCCATATTTTGGCTGTTGTAAATAATGTTGCAATACACATAGGGGTGCATTTATCTTTTTGAATTATTGTTTTCATTTTCTATGAGTAAATAGTGGAATTAGTGAGTCATAATTTTTTGAGGAACTTTCATACTGTTTTCGGCAGTGTCTACACTGGTTTGCATTTCCACCAACAGTGCATGAAGTTTCCTTTTACTCCACATCCTCACCAATACTTGTTATTTCTTGTGTTTTTCACTTTAGCAATTCTGACAAGTATAAAGTGATATCTCATTGTGGTTTTAATTTACATTTCCCTGATGATTAGTGATGCTGAACTTCACTTCATATGTTTGTTGGCCATTTTTCCAAAGATATCTATATATCTTCTTTGGAAAAAATGGCTATTTGGGTCCTCTGCCCATTTTTTTAAGTTGCATTCTTTGTTTTGGTGTTGAGTTTTATAAGCTATTTATATATTTTAGATATTAACCCCTTATCTGATATATCATTTGCAAAAATCTTCTTCCACTCAGTAGGTTGCCTTTTTGTTTTGTTGATGGTTTCCTTTGCTGTGCAAAGCTTTTTATTTTGCTGTAGTCCTGATCGTTTAATTTTACTTTTTTTTCTCCTTGCCTGAGGAGACATATTTAGAAAGATATTCCTATGGCTGGTGTTAAAGAAATTACTGCCTATGTTTTCTTCTAGGAGTTTTATGGTTTCAGGTTCCACATTTAGGTCTTTAATCTGCTTCAAGGTTGTGTGTGTGTGTGTGTGCGTGTGTGTATGGTTTAAGAGAGTAGTCTGGTTTGATTCTTTTGCATGTAGCTATTCAGTTTTTCCAGCATCATTTGTTGCAGAGACTTTTTTTTCCCCATCATGTATTCTTGCCTCCTTTAGAGGAAAGATTAATAGATTACATAAATGTGATTAATAGATGATAGATTAATAGATTATATAAGTATGGATTTATTTCTGGACTCGATTCTGTTCTGTTGACCTATGTGTCTATTTTTGTGTCCAGTACCATACTGTTTTGATTACTACAGCTTTGTAGTATATCTTGAAATCTGGGAGTATGATCCCTCCAGCTTTGTTCTTTTCCAAGATTGCTTTGGCTATTTGGGGTCTTACGTGGTTCCTTACAAATTTTAGGATTATTTGTTCTAGTTCTGTGAAATATGTTGTTGGTATTTTGATAGGGATTGCATTAAATCTGTAGTTTGGTTTGGGTGGAAGCAGATTTTAACAATATTGGTTCTTCCAGTATATGAGCATGGAATATCTTTCCATTTGTTTGCATCATCTTCAATTCCTTTCATCAGTGTTTTATAGTTTCCAGAGTACAGGTCTTTCACATCTTTAGTTAAGTTTATTCCTAGGCATGTCATTATTTTTGGTATAGTTACAAATGGGATTTTCTTTATTTTTCTTTCTGCTACTTCATTATTAATGTATAGATATGCACCAGATATCTGTATATTAATTTTGTGTCCTGCAACTTTACTGAATTCATTTATCACTTCTAGTAGTTTTTGGTGGAGACTTTAGGGTTTTCCATGTATAGTATTATGCCATCTGCAAATCCTGACAGTTTAACTTTTTCTTTACCAGTATAGATGCTTTTCATTTCTTTTTCTTGTCTTATTGCTGCATGTAGGGCTTCCAGTACTATGTTGAATAAAAGTGGTGAGAGTGGACATGTTTGTCTTGCTCCTGATCTTAGAGGAAAAGCTCTCAGTTTTTCCCCATGGAGTATGATGTCGGCTGTGGGTTTTTCATATAAGGTTTTTATTATGTTGAGGTATGTTACATCTAAACCTACTTTGTTGAGGGTTTTTATCATGAATTGATGCTGTTTGTCCAATGCTTTTTCTGCATTTATTGAAATGATCAAATAGTTTTTATCCTTTCTCTTGTTGATGTGATGTATCAGATTGATTAATTAAGAAATATTAAACCACTCTTGCATTTGGGAATAAATCCCACTTGATTTTGTTGAATGATTTTTTAAATGTATTGTTTGGTTTGCTAATATTTTCTTGAGGATTTTTGCATCCATGTTCATCAAAGATATTGGCCTATAGTTCTCTCTCTCTCTCTTTTTTTTTTTTTTTTTTTTTTTGCAGTGTCTTTATCTGGCTTTGGTATCAGGGTAATGCTGACCTCATAGAATATATTTGGAGGCTTTCTTTCCTTTTCTATTTTTGGAATAATTTGAGAAAAATAGGTATTAACTCTTCTTAAATGTTTGGTGTAATTAACCTGTGAAGCCATTCAGTCCTGGACTTTTTTTTGTTGGGAGTTGTTGATTACTGATTCAATTTCATTGCTAGTTATCAGTCTGTTCAGATTTCCTATTTCTTCCTGATTCAGTTTTGGGAGGTCTTATGTTTCTAGGAATTTATCCATTTCTTCAGGGTTGTCCAATTTATTGGCATATAATTTTTCATAATGTTCTTATAATCTTTTGTATATCTGTGTTGTTAGTTGTTATTTTTCCTCCTTCATTTCTATTTTATTTATTTGAGTCCCATCTCTCTCTGTATCTCTCTCTCTCTCTTTTTTTTTTTTTCCTTTTTGATGAGTTTGGCTGAAGGTTTATAAATTTTGTTGATCTTTTCAAAGAAACTGCTCCTGGTTTTATTAATATGTTTTATTGCGTGTTTAGTCTCTATTTCATTTATTTCTGTTCTAATCTTTATTATTCTCTTTTTTCTACCAGCTTTGTACCTCTTTTTCTAACTTGCTATGGTATCAAGTTAGGTTGTTTTTTGATTTCTCTTGCCTCTTGAGGTAGGCCTAAATTGCTGTAAACTGCCCTCTTAGGACAGCTTTTTGCTGCATTCCAAAGAATTTGGACCATTGTGTTTTCATTTTCATTTGTCTGCATAGATTATTTAATTTCCTTTTTGATTTTTTGGTTGACCCACTCATTGTTTAGTAGCATGTTATTTAGCCTCCATGTATTTGTGTTTTTTTCAGATTTTTCTTGTGATTGATTTCTAGTTTCATAACATTGTGGTTAGAAAAGATGCCTGATAGGATTTCAGTCTTTTTGAACTTATTGAGACTTATTTTGTGGCCTAATATGTGATCTTTTCTGGATGATTTTCCATGTACACTTGAAAAGAATGTGTATTCTCATGTTTTAGGGTAGACTGTTATGGATGTATCTCTTAGGTTCATTTGGTCTAATGTGTCATTTAAAGCCACTGTTTCCTTGTTGATTTTCTGTCTGGATGATCTATCATTGATGTAAGTGAGATGTTAAAGTCCCCTGCTATTGTATCACTCTCAATTTCTTCTTTATTTTTGTTAATAGTTGCTATATGTATTTAGGTGTCATGATGTTGGATGCTTAAATATTTACAATTGTTACATCCTCTTGTTGGATTTTTCCCTTTATTATTATGTAGTATCCTTTGTCTCATTACAGTATTTTTTTAAAAGTCTATTTTATCTGATATATGTATTGCTACTCCAGGTTTCTTTTCTTTTAGATTTTATTTATATATCTGAGAGAGAGAGAGATCATGAGCAGGGAGGAGGGGTAGAGGGAGAATCAGACTCCCCGCTGGGTAAGGAGCCTGATACAGATCTCAATCCTGGGACCCTGGGGTCATGACCTGAGCTGAAGGCAGATGCTTAACTGACTGAGCCACTCAAGAACCCTCCAGGTTTCTTTTCATCTTCATTTGCATTATAAATGTTTTTCTACCCTTCACTTCAAAACACAATGTGTCTTTATGTCTGGAGTGAGTCTCTTGTAGGTAGCATATAGAGTGGTCTTGTTGTTGTTGTTTTTAATCCATTCAGTCACCCTATGTGTTTTGATTGGAGCATTTAGTCCATTTAAAGTAATTATTGATAGGTATGTACTTATTGCCATAGTGTTACTTGTTTTTCTGTTTTTGTAGTTCTTCTCTGTTCCTTTATCCTCTCTTGCTCTCTTCCCTTGTGGTTTGATGCCTTTCTTTAGTGATATGCTTGGATTCTTTTCTTTTTGTGTGTGATGGTGTATCTGTGAAAGGTTTTTTTATATGGGGCTATCATTAGGTTCATATATAACATCTTATGTATATAGTAGTCTATAGTAAGTGGGTGGTTGCATAAGTTTAAGCCCCTTCTAAAAACACTAAATTTTTACTCCCCACCACACATTTTATGTATATGATATCATACTTTACATCTTTTATTTTGTTAATCTCTTGAGTGATTTTATAGATATAATTGATTTTACTGCTTTTGTGCTTTAACCTCCGTACCAGTTTTATAAATAATTAATCTATTATTTTAGTTATGTTTGCAGTTACCTGTGAAATTTTTTCCTTTCACAATTTTCTTACTCCTGATTATGACCTTTTCTTTCCTTTCAAAGAATTCCCTTTAATGTTTCTTCTAAGGCTGGTTTAACTGTGATGAACTCCTTTAAATTTGTATGTGTGTGTGTGTATGTGTATGTGTGAAACTCATTATCTCTCCTTCTATTCTGAATGATAACCTTGCTGGGTAGAATATTCTTAGTTGAAGGATCTTTCAGTACTCCAAATATTCCATGCCACTCTCTTTGGTCCTGTAAAGTTTCTGCTGAAAAGTCAGATTATAGCCTTATGGGGTTTCCCATGTATGTAACTTTTTTCTTTTCTCTTGCAAGTCTTGAAATTCTCTCTTTATCACTGCTTTTGCCATTTAAATTATTATGTGTCTTGTGTGTCTTAATTATTAAGGTTTTACTCACCATGAACTTCCTCTGGTATGGAAAAGAAAGCTGGAGTAGCAATACTTATATCAGACAAGGGTTGGTTTTGTTGGGGATTCTCTGTGCCTCATGGATCTGGATGTCTCTTTTCTTCCCCAAATTAGGGAACTTTTCAGTTATTATTTCTTCAAATAAATTTTCTGTTCCCTTTTTCTCTTTTCCTTCTGGGATTCCTGTAGTGCAAATATTACGCTTGATGATGTCACTGAGTTCCCTTTAACTTGTTCTTTTTTTTGTTCTTTTTTTCTTTTTTGTTCTTTTTTTCTTTTTGTTCTTTTTTTGTTCTTTTTTTCTTTTGCTGTTCAGCTTGGTTGCTTTCCATTATTTTGTCTTCTAGGTCACTGATCCATTTTTTTGCCTCCTGTAATCTGCTGTTGTTTCCCCCCAGGTGTATTTTTAATTTCTCTTATTGAATTCTTCATCTCTGATTGGTTCTTTTAAATATTTTCTATCTTTTTCTTGAAGGTCTGACTGAGATCCTCCACTTTTCTCAATTCTAGTGAGTATCTTTAAGACCATTAATTTGATTTTTTTTTTTTTTAAGGCATATTGTTTATCTCCACTTCATTTAGCTCTTTTGCTCTTGTTTGGTCCTGTTCTTTCATTTGGGATATATTCCTTTATCTCCTCATTTTGCCTATCTGTGTTTGGTTCTTTGTATTAGGAAAGCTAGGTACATCTCTTGCTCTTCAAAGCAGTGGCCTTATGAAGAACAGATCCCCTGGTGCCTTGTAGAAAAATGTTCCCTATTCATCAGAACCAGGCACTTCAGGGGTGTCTCCTATACGTGTTGTGTGGACCCTACAGTTGTGGCCAAATCTTATTTGCCTTCAGTCCAGCTGGCTGTATTTGCCCGCTTTGCCTGTTGAGGGTGCACTGTGCAGGGTTCAGTTCCTATATTGTAAAGAAGCCAATATGGTATTGTCATAGGCTTGTAGTTGGGTGGTGTCAGTGGTCAGACCAAATGCCTCAGCTTGTCTGCCAGGGATACAGATGCTGAAATGCAGTGTGCTCTCATTGCCTTCTCTTTTGAGAGACCTTTATTGGTGGGTGAGGCTGGCAGTCAGACCAGATGTCTGCCTTGAGTTCTTCTGCTGGGCCTGCGGTCATACTAGTGTGTGTGGTTATCTTTCCCTCTTCTCAGGGCAAGAGTCACTTTAGAGTGGTGCTGGTCCTTGCCAGAGCTGTTTGTAGGATGTGTCAGAGTAAGAACTGCTTTGAAGGGATGTTTGTTCAGTGGGGCAGGTTAGATGGGGCAGATCAATGGGAGGACATTGGGGAGGAGTATACACTGTTAGCAGGATAGGTAGAGGGTGTGCTCGTTCCTGAAAGTGTTGGGCTATTAGGTGGGGGTGGGACTAGATAAATGGTACCCACCAGCTCTATTTTTTCTTTTTTAAGATTTTATTTATTTGAGAGAGAGGGAGCTTGAGCAGGGGGAGAGGGAGAGGGACAAGCAGACTCCCCACTGAGTGGGGAGCCTGATGTGGGACTAGATCCCAGGACCCGGAGATCATCACCTGAGCTGAAGTCAGATGCTTACCTGACTAAGCCACCCAAGTGTCCCCCACCAGATCTTTTGTTCTTGGAGAAGTTTCCTAAAGATCCTTACTCCTCAGGACATATTCTGAGATTAGCAAATAAATCTTCACCTGTACCCAAGGTGCTTTTCAAACTGCTGCTTCTATGCAGTATCTCAGTGGGGTTGTTTGTTATCTGGCTCTTTAAGGCCACAGATTCAGTTTCCTAAGCCCTCTAGCTCTCCCAGAGTTATGTCCACTGATTTTTAAAGTACCCAGAATTAAGGCTCGGTGATTGTAAAAATTCATAAAGGTAAGCCCCACTGATTTTCAAAGCCAATGTTTCTAGAGACTTATCTTCTCAGTTCAGGTCTCCCATGCCTGGGGTTCCTGGTGTGGGATTTGCTTCTCTCCCTGCACTGCTTGTGGTATCCCTCCCATTTGTGGTTAATTTTTCTGGGAATATGGTTCCTAACCACTTCTGTGCCTCTCCTTTCTAATACAGTGTCCTCTCTACAATTAACTGGAAAGTCTGTTCTGTCAGTCTTTGGTTTGTTTTCTTAGTTGCATGGATGCAGCTGTGATCTGGGTGTGTCCATGAGGCAATGTAGGCTTAGGATCCTCCTACTCTGCCATCTTCCTCTTCCCAATCCCATTTATTGGAATTTTTACCTCTTAGATATCTTAATTTCAAATGAAAATGGAATAAAACAACTGCAAGCTATCTTTTGTACCAACATTCTTTAGATTGGCAAATTTCCTAATTTTTTTTTTTTTTTCATTTTTCAATGTAGTTTTAAGACATCCAAATATCATTTAGTTTCTCTGTTATAAGAAGCCCAAAGTAGATAAACCCATGTTCAGTAATTGATATTTCAGTATTTTATCTTATTTGGAAATGATCTAGATACATAATGAGTATCCATCATCTAATTTACTCAGTAAAGTAAATGGTTTTAAGTTACCAAAAATATTTGGGGAAACTATTTAAATAGGCATAACTATTGTGGAAAAGTTTACTTACAAACTTTTATCTTACGTCTGTTTAATTCATTTCTTCTTAGTAATTATGTCTAGATTAGTCATGAGAATTTCATGAGATGCCAAACTAACCATCATCTTAAGTTATCTTTTTTGGCTGACAAATTCTATAAAAGATCACATGACCTCATCTGACCTTTAATAAGCCTAGGTGGAATAAAAGTATTATATTTAATGCCAATAACTCTAAAGACATGCCTGTTTTAATTAAACCAACAAACTTAAACCAGCTTTAATACCAAATATTTTCCCAGATCATGGAAACCTGAAATTCACTTGGATTAAGTTCTATTATATTTCTGAGAATTTAATTTATATAAGCATTTTTCTTTAAGGCAATTAAATAGAGCTCTTTTATAAATTAATTTTGGCAATACCATCCAGAAGTAGAAAATATCACATATCTACAAAACACACACAGGAACATACACACAGATGCAGAGACCTTATAGCTTCCATTTTAAATTACTGCAGTGAATTAAGTGTGATAATACACAACTCAGTAGTTATAAAAGAAGTTGATTCTCTTCAAATGACATTTCCTTCTTTATTCCTGCTTCTGATAAGAATTACCTCCTTGCAGTTTGCATATCAAAGAGATGGTCTGGATAAGAGTTCTGGAGAAGGACCCCAGGTATAATTTCACATCTTAAAGGCAAAGAGGAAAAAAAAAAGCAAGTTTCTCCAAGATTTGGGTTCCCTACAATCAATATTTACAAGGCTTTTGAGAGGAGAAGGGGAGGTTTTGGGATTGGTAAGAAGGACTGGTGGACTTTGAATTGTTTCTGGAGCCACACCATTGGTCATGAAAAGACTTTGTTTCGAAAACAAAGACAGCTATTTTTAATTCCTCAAAATACTGGGTTGCCATCTAACTAATGTCAAAGGACTGACACACTCCCCTATTTATGTTAGAATGTTTTTCTTTCCCTCTGTGTACATTTAGCTTAGGGAGAAGGCCTAAAAAAAATTCCTATCAGGCTCTGAATATCATATTACAATTTGGCCGGATTTCTGATTGTAATATTACTAAATCCTTTTAAAATGTCTTCTAAGGTTTCAGCCAGGAGAAACTATTAATATTTTTAGCAGCCTTAAACAACACCATGCACCCAAGAGACATCCTCAAAAGGGTGCAAAAAATTAACTTCATAAGATCTAGAGTCACTCTCAAAAATAGCCAAAAGAAAGAATCATTAACCTATATGTCCCGTGCAGGCAGAAAGCCAAGTCAAATTTGTAAAATGCGACAAGTAAGAAAGCAATAGCTATCCCTGAGAGAGAGGATCAATAACCAATTGGTCTGGATTTGGAAAGAAAGGGACAATGTGAAATTTTATTTCTCTCTCTTGACTGGGCTCAGGAGATAATCTATTTGCTAAAACTTTTGAGGATCCTCCCTGGGTTAAAAAAATTCTTTAAGTATGGCCTTTAGTTTGGCCTTTGACTGAGGAGAGAAAGATACCTGAGGGTTACCTGAAGCCTCAGCTTGAGTTACTTTAAAAGGTAGCTGTTTAATAGTCTTTTCAGAGTGGAAATTCAGACAAAGGATTACTAGAATGAATATTCAAATCAACGAGGAAGGGGGGGGGAATAGGAGTTACCTCAGTCATATGTATCAGTCCTACAGTCTTTAATTTTAGGTACTTTTTATCTCTTTAATTTTTCATTAGCCTTTTGCAAGGAATCTTTCAATGAAACCATTTTCAATTTTGAAACCTTTTGGAGGCTTCTGCATGCCAATTAAATAGGTATTCCATTCTCTTTTTTGTTTATCTGTTTGCTTTAATTTTGGAGCTGCAGTTTGTAAGATAGTCTTGAGGAAAGGAAGTTTTGGAGATTGCAAGTTCCCTATAGTGGCCATTGAAGTTCCAAATTTTCTTTAGTCAAGTTGGTCCATTTAATTAAAAATGTGCTTGAGGAGGGACCATAGTTTTCAAACATAGTTTCAAACATAGTTTTCCAAAACTGGCCAGAGTCCCTGAAGTGGGGCTCTGCTGAAAGCATTTAGAGGTTTGGGATCCCACTACTCAAAGTTGGAGGTTCTGAAAAACAAATGAGTACTCACCAGAAAGAACTAAGCCTTCACAAAAACAGAAAGGACAGTCTTTAAACAGATCCTAAATAAAGACAGGAGAACTCAAAATGAAAAGGGATTGGAACTCAAATCCAGGATAAAATTTACCTCAAACTACAGGGTCAGTGAGAAAGTAGTTGAGTTCAGTAGGCTCAGTGGGTACTGGCACCTGTTTGTTCACCAGCCTCAGAGTTGTTGGGGGTCTTCTCTGGATCCCAATTCTCCGACACCAAGTGTTACTTGACCTGAAAAGTAAACTAGCCAATCATTTTACCAGAAGATAGGTTTTTTCAGGAATAGCAGAGGAATTACAATTTGGGACATGCAAGCTATGGCAAACCATAGGCAAGTCCAAAGATCAAATAGGAATGTTAATTTATAGATAAATAGAAGTTGGGAGGGGCTGCTTTGAACATAAGTCCATTGGAACAAAGAGAGAACCCAGGGTGGTGATGGTTTCTCCTTGGCTAAGTTGTGGTATTTTCTTATTGGCTGAGCTTATTGCTGGGCATGGAAAAATTCTTCCTACTGGAGGAGTAAAGTAGAGTTCTACCTGTTGGTACTGTCTCTTCTGGTTGGGGTCTGCAACTGATGATGAGTTGTAGGGATTAAGAGCTTCCTCTCTGGCCTTCTGACCCCATTTTTTTTTTTAAGATTTTATTTATTTATTTGAGAGAGAGAGCATGAGAGGGGGAGGGTCAGAGGGAGAAGCAGACTCCCCGCTGAGCAGGGAGCCTGATGTGGGACTTGATCCCGGGACTCCAGGCAGTTGCTTAACCAACTGAGCCACCCAGGTGCCCTGTGACCCCATTTTAAATGAGGTTTCCTTCATTCAGTTTCAAAGGAGAAGTGGACGTTCATGAGGAGTAATCTTATCTATTAATATTACATGTAGACCATGTCACACACTTTCGCACTCCCATACTCAACCTCAAATATTCTCAATTCTACATTTGGTTTGTATCTGAAGACTGGAAAAACAAGCAATCTTCACTATTAGCATGCTATTGTTTACAGGATTGCTGTAATAGAGACACAGTATGAGGCTTTTTTTTTTTTTTTTTTTTTTTATACAAAGACATTCTAAGTCACCTGGGAAGAAAAGCACAAATAAAAGGAAAGTGATTATGCAAATATATGCCCATTTGCAGCCATTCTGTTTCTCAGCCTCAGGCAGAAAACGGACAGATGTAAAAAATTGGAAGTTTTGTGTGGATTTTATTTTCTCTTTTCTAACAGTCTCTCTGTTACTACTTCTTCTCTGGACACACTGTCTTCTTTGGTATTTCTTAAACACATGAAGCTCACTAATGACTCACATCCTTTGTTCTTCCTTTTCTCTTTCTCTGGCTAAAATACTTTACCCACAGATATCAACATTCCTTCCTCCCTTATTCAGTCAAATCTCTGCTCAAAGTTTATCAGTGAGCCTATACTACTCTTTAGATGTAGATGGGCAGAAAATAGGTAATATCAATGCTTCTAGGTTTGAAAATCAAAAGAACAGTAATAAAAGTTACCAGTGATACTATAGACAAAAAGATGTTTCAAGGGAAACAATTTGAATTGGAGACAAAATGAGTTTTAAGATAGTCCTGTGAGCAGCAGGAAATCTAGGTATGTAGCATAAGAGGTCAGGGTGGGAGATATAGATATGGAATTTATCGCTGTGCAGGAGTGAGTTAAAACTATTTAGGTATCAATAGAGAGTAAAAGAGTCATAAGAACCCAAAACAAAGCTTCAGAAAAATATCTAATGAGTGAAACTTGAAAGAATGAAGAACAACAAAAGAGAAAAGGAAGCCAACATGCAGAGAAGGGAACATTGAGATCCTGGAGACAGAGTGTAGCTAGGAAAGATAGCAGGAAGAGTTTTAAAAAGAAAGTGAAAGTCAACTGTGTCAAATAATGGCTAAAAACAGGTCTTTAGATTTGTAAATTTGTAAATCAGTGGAAAGAATGAATGTAATAGAAAATTAATTGATACCATCTGTTGACAGTGAAGGTGGTTAGATGACTAAGTTGGGCAAAGTTGCTGTATCTGGAATAGTCTTAGCAGGAGTAAAGCTACAAGTAAGGTTGGATATTATAAATTTGGAGTAAACTCATTACAGATAAGGAATACTATTCTGTTGCAACATTCAAATGAGAAAAAAAAAAAAAAGTTTTGGTTTACAAGAATGGAAGTTGATGTGAAAAACTCAAAGGGCCAGAAGACAAAAATCAATAATTTATACAATATAATTCTTTTTTTTTAAACAACATGATTCTTTAAACAGTAAAAGAATTTAGACAATTTTAGTTTTGTTTTGTACTTACAACTATGTTCCCAGAGTTGAGGACCACATAAGTCACAGACTACTTATGGAGCCTACAGTGCTGAGCACTGTGTTAGGTTCATATGAAGCACTTAGTATAAAAGAATGTTGTAGCTTGTAATATGGATGGCATTTATTGGAACAAATGTGATTGTATAGCTAATGTTGTCCTTTTCCAGTGTTTTCAATATCTATCTAAATATCTCAGGGTAATTCATTTTTTTTTATTGTATTATCAGAATTTAGGTGGGATAGAGTCTTGTATAGTAAATACATTACAAAATTCTGTCTCCCAATATTCAAATTTTTACTATAATCCGTTGACTAATAATAATAGTTTTTATGTAAAAAACATTTATCTAGTGCTTATTATGTGCCAGGCACTTTTAAAATTTTATTTGCATTATTTCATTTGATATATTCAAAACAACCCTATGTATCCTCCGCTAAATGAGAAAACAGTCATGATAAAATAACTTTTCTAAGGTCAATCAGGAAATGGATGAGCACAGATGAGGTATCACATTTCAACTATCAGATTTGACACACACACACACACACACACACACAATGCCACACCTTGCCGCTGGTAACGATTTTGGATTGTTTGGACAATGAATACAGCTTTAGTTTGGTGAGAAATTCTTTCATTTCCAGTTCTACAAGTTATTGGATAAATATTTGTACACCAATCAGTTTGTTTCTAATTTTATCTTTTTCTTGTAGTATCTTCTCAAATGCAGCTAGTTTTGAAATATCCTCCCTCAACTCTGCAGATTCATCTGATATACTTTCTTCCCAGTGATCTCAGGTGACTGTTTTACTAAATATTTTGCCACTACACAGTATGTGTCACTGTTTTTCCATCCTTCTACAATGGGCTTTAAAAAAAAAAAAATCAATCCCCTAACCTTTTATAACAGTTTAATAATTTCTAGTCACTTTATGCTTATTTTCAAAACCAGTGCCATGTATTTTATGTTTGCTTGTGTGTATGTGCATGTGCATGTATTTTCATCATTCAAACATTGCCACAGCAATGCTGTTTAAGTAGCCCTGCATTCAGTGACATACTTAATTACTCATACATGTTTGGGATGGCTTTGAGTTGACTAATCCAGGCTATAATTACCTGGAGTTGGCTATATCTACATATTAGGTCCACATCTCTCATTTCCCTGGATGTTTAAACAAGCTGGGAAATCTTCTTACTGTAATGATAGAAGAACAAGTAGACATGGTCAATCATAAAGGCACACTCCAAGACATCTATTGAATCCTGTCTGCTAGTAGCCCATTGGCCAAATAAATTCGTATGGCCATGCCCAGAGTTTATGGACAGGTAAATATACTTCACCCATCATGGAATCATTCCAAGGGTATGAATGCATAGCATTATTACAGGACACTAAAGAATTATGGCCAATATTTAATTTTCCATAATGAGATTTTTTTTTTTATTTTTTATTTTTTTTAATTTTTTTTAAAAATTTTATTCTTATGTTAATCCCCATACATTACATCATTAGTTTTAGATGAAGTGTTACATGATTCATTGTTTGTGCACAACCCCCAGTGCTCCATGCAGAATGTGCCCTCCTCAATACCCACCACCAGGCTAACCCATCCTCCCACTCCCCTCCCCTCTAGAACCCTCAGTTTGTTTTTCAGAGTCTCTCGTCTCTCATGGTTCGTCTACCCCTCCAATTTCCCCCGCTTCATTCTTCCCCTCCCGCTACCTTCTTCTTCTTTTTTTTTTTTCTTAACATATATTGCATTATTTGTTTCAGAGGTACAGATCTGAGATTCAACAGTCTTGCACAATTCACAGCGCTTACCAGAGCACACACCCTCCCCAGTGTCCATCACCCAGTCACCCCATCCCTCCCACCCCACCCCCCACTCCAACAACACTCAGTTTGTTTCCTGCGATTAAGAATTCCTCATATCAGTGAGATCATATGATACATGTCTTTCTCTGTTTGACTTATTTCACTCAACATAATACCCTCCAGTTCCATCCACATTGTTGCAAATGGCAAGATCTCATTCCTTTTGATGGCTTCATAATATTCCATTGTATATATATACCACATCTTCTTTATCCACTCATCTGTCGATGGACATCTTGGCTCTTTCCACAGTTTGGCTATTGTGGACATTGCTGCTATAAACATCGGGGTGCACGTACCCCTTTGGATCCCTACTTTTGTATCTTTGGGGTAAATACCCAGTAGTGCAATTGCTGGATCATATGGTAGCTCTATTTTCAATTTTACCAATAGTCCCAAGGTTGATGAAATAGACATGACAACCAATAGCTCTCTTATTTTTGACCATTGTTTATAACATAAATTACTTCTATAACTCTTAAATATTTATTTTAGAAACTATGAACTATGGAATATAAATTACTAAAATTGATTTCTCATCTGGTGAAGTGAGTTTAACACATACAGATATAACAATGGTCATTTTTAACAAAATAAGTATTTTGATTTTTTTATCTCATAAAATTCCTGTGATCTAAAGTAGTGCATGGAACATAGTACACACTTAAGAAGGATTTATTAACTTGAGTCATTAGGTGTCATGTAAAACTTGATTTTAATTTAATTTAATCCCATACAGGGATTTGTCATTATTTTCCTTTCAATGTGAAAATTATATATGTGCATGGTAAATTAAATGCAAAACATGCAAAATGTAAAATTCTCCACTCCAAATTCTACACCTTTGTTGCCGTCATCTTCTATGTGCTTCCGCTTGTTGGACTTTGGCATACTGGATTTTTAAACATTGTAAAGACTTGTGCACAAAATAGAGGCACTGTTTTTAGTCACCCTTTCTAAACTCTCTGCCCTTCAGAGATAAAGAATTGATGTGAAAAAATATGTCCAGTCATCAGAAGGCTCCTAAAACCTTTCAACTCCTTCTGCCTTTCTCTCTGCCTGAGTGGTTGCATGATTTTCTTCTGCTGCTGGTGGCTGTAGTTGGTAACTTACCCATAATTAAGACAGAACTCTCAAATTCATAAATCTTATGTCTCTAATTAATAACTTTGCTCCATTAAAAATAAGATATTTATTCCCTTGAAAAAGTAAAAGCTGATCTTAGTGAGCTGTATCTAACTAATCCTTTGGTGTATTCTCTGCTTTTGTAGGATTGTACTGTGACTCCTTGGCTTCAACTCAAATCTGGTCTTCTCATTCAGGCACTTTCTAATTCAAATAGGCCCTGCATTCTGGTTTGCATTTCTCAGCTACTTACCCTAAAATTTTGGTTAATAATCTTATGAAGGATTTTTCTTCCCAGTTTTAATAAGGCCCTAGAGGAATTTAGCTATTTTCTTTGTCCTTTTATTAGTGTTTTCTTTGCTTCTTCACAAAACACAGTAGAATTGGAAAAGGCTCCAGCAAGTCTGGGGAAGGTTTCTGGACTTCCTGGCTACCAGCCCCTTGAATTCACAACCAAGCTCTGGGAATGGTGAGCCTCTGTTTGCTCTTCGTCTGTAGGGACCAATTTGAGAAGGAGAACTGGGTGTAGAGCAGGAAACACTGAGGATATACTAGTATCTGCTGGTACTTCTGTGTCTTATTGTCTCTAACCAGCTACATACAGCCTTCATAGCTAATGGCTGCTACTTCATTTCTGCTTTGCAAGTTGCTTGCAGCTTTACTTTTCATCCATCTCAGACTTGGAATCATACAAGGAAGGAAATTATGGGAAATGTAGTTTCCAGTGTAATGAAGTTATTAATAGAACAACCCTTCACCAATACAATAAACAGAGAAGTTCAGGAAAAGTGTTCAAAAAAAAGCAAACTAAAAGGTAACACTCTGTCAATAGTTGCAAAAAAAAAAAAAAAAAAAAAGCCAACAAGATGGGAACTGTTGCTTAGCATGCTGTAATGTATATACATAGGAAGAGACCTTAGAATGAAATTTTAGACATACTTCAAGAAAAAAGTTGTGAACATAGTAAAAATGAGGGGAAAATTGCTGCAGTTTCCCTTATCTTTTTTAGAATATTATTTAGGTATTAGGTTGGATTATATAACAGGATTCTAAATGGTCTTTGATACTTAGCTTAACTAAAATGTTTCTAACAACTTTATTTTGTTTTTACTTTTACTTTTTACTTTCCTGATCTTTGATTCTTGTGACTTTTTGAAATTTCTCCAGGGGCTTTTCCCAGGTCTTTGAGAATAGGCCCAGGATTTTTCAGCTGGATGCTCTGAGTATATGGCCTGTTGATTGACATATAATGGATGTTTAATATGTATTTTATTAATGAAAGAATAAATGAGTAAATTTCAGTATATATTTTTCTAACCCTCAATTCTTTACATAGTATGTACCTATAATATATAATCTATAATTCTTTAAATATTGATTGATTATATTGATTAATGCCTAAATGTATAAATCAACATCTAAGACCATTAGGAAGAACCTGATTTTATTAAAAACAAATTCACTAATTAGAAATAATTTAGTCTATTAACAACATGGATACCAAGGCCATTATAATATATTCAACCAATTGCCTTTTTTAAAGCAGCATCTAGGTATTTTTCTGGGATGAATAGAAATTGATCTATTTAAGTATGATCTAAATGATCTATGAATAGAAATTGATCTATCTAAGTATGAGAAAATTGGAACAATATAATCCAAATATTAAGCTAAGTAAATATTTAAGGAAAAATCACATTTGAAACTTTGGAGAAAAACTTCACAAAGCTTAATAAAACAGAATTAGTTTCAACAAAACTTCCTTTTTGAATTAATTGATTTCCAGATATTGACCGATTTAGTACAATAGAATATTTTAAAGCCTGTTATTGCAGATGACATTTTGGAGTTTGCAATGCCCAAGTATTTCAATTTGAAAAGTGGAAGAAGGAAATCCTATATCTATATACAACATATGTTTGCATAAAATCAGACAAATCATTCCTACAAATCCTGCCTGAAAATTCCAAACAAATTAGAATGACCTATAATAACTATAGTAAACACGGAAACAATTTCAACTACATAACATTTACTAAAGCTGTTATACATGGAAAGGTTTAAGAAGTTACAAAGAAAAGAAAAATATAGGAAAAAACTTCAATTCACTTCATTTAACAGTTAGAAAAATCATATAAATTAAAATTTTAAAACTATTCAGGAAAAAAATAATTAAATAGATGGATGCAGTAAAGCATGACTATTAAATTTTCTATGTCCATAGGAGTGTTAGGCATGACATATTATGATAAAGATTGGATTAGAAGTCAAAGAAATTTTTATTTTAAAAATGAGAAAAATAACTTACATTATATAATTGCCTGTTCCAGTTTTTGGCCTCCTGCCTTCCTCCTGCCATGCTCTAGTAAACTGTATTTTATAAAAGGGCATAGTATTATAACATTTCACAATATAACAAGATTACATATTTGTAGAATGCTAACCATGGCATACTTCTCAACTATTGCCTGTAATGAGCTACATTCTTCTTTGAAATATTTAGTGTGTGTTTTCATATAAGTGAAACTAAATCTTATGGGTAAATATATATGATTGACATTTCCTTTGTGCAAATAGATGATGCAATATTAGAACCAGGATGCAAGGCTAATAGTAAGAAAATGTATTACAAGACACTTGGATAATGTTTGAGATATGTAGTATTAAACTGTAGTTAGAACAATCTCAGTTTGATAATACCTATCATTTCTTTTAGATGTAAACATGGTATATCAAAATCAGAATTTGATCAACTATGACAAACTTAGTAGAGTGAGCTTGGGAAATTATCCTGGGATTTAGCCATATTAAATTAAATAGAAAACATAGGAATGATGCTGGGAATTTTTATTTATTGCCTTATTTATTTAGTTAACATGTCACAAACCATGCTGAATTTAAGGAAGATTATGAAGGTATTAGTAAAATCTTCCGGTGCTTGAGAAAATAATCAATTGATCATAACTCAGTAACTTCACACTTTGTTTTAACGAAAAGGCATGCATTTTCAAAAGTAATTTAAAGTGATAACCAAAGTTCTTCTTTATTTAGATTTATATGCTCTATATATGTGATGGTTAATTTTATGTGTCAACGTAGCTGGACTATGGTACCCAGATATTTGATCAAATACTATTCTAGATGTTTCTGTGAAGATGTTTTTTAAAATGAAATTAACATTTAAATCAGTTTACTTCAAGTACGGCAGATTATAACCCCATAATGTGGGTGGGCCTGATCCTTCATTTGAAGGCCTTAATAGGAGAAGACTGATCTTTCCAGAAGAAGAAGCAATTCAAACAGGCCACTACCTTTGAACTTGAACTATAACATCATTTCTTCCCTGGGTCTCCAGCCTACCAGCCTGCCCTGCAGATTTTAGACTTAGCAAGCCTCCACAGTGTCATGAGCCAATTCCTAAAAATCTGTCTTTCTGTCTCTGTCTCTCTCTCTATATCCTGTTGATTTTATTTCTCTGGAGTACCTTGACTAATACAATATATTGTTGAGATATTACAGTTGTATTCTGTAAACTTTGCTTCACTTTTTCACTGAAGGCACCATTAAAAGTCAGAGTTTTTATTTTTGGTATGATTAATTTCATTTCCTGGAAAAAAAAAGGGCTAGGAGTTTACATAAGACTGATTTGTGAAAATTTTGTCAAGTTTCATTATGGAATTATGTTTCTTTTTTATATGGATAAATAATGATATTTGCTAAAGTTGCACTGCATGGAAGCAGGTAGGAATTATCTATGATAAGAGGATACTTTTGATGGTTTCAGGTGATTTAATCTTATTTCTAAATCACCACAGGGCTAAATATAAAGCCTTAATCTAAATAGAACTTTAACTGTGTGTTGAAGAAATGTTTTTTATAAGTAGAAATATGAGTTTTCTTTTACTTTTTAAAATTTACTTAATTTTAGGAGAAAAATATGACATGACTCATTCATTCTTAAGCTCTTTTCAGTTTAAAAATGTATTGCTAATTTGTCCTACTTAAAAGGAAATAACATTCTTTTTCAGCTTCCACCAAGTTCCACAAAGTCAGGCAGATTAAAATTTTTCTGTGTCTGAGCCACTTCATTGAGCGTAAAGCCCCAGGAACCATACATTCCACCTGTTCCTCTTTGCCCCTTCCCCAAGACTTTACCCAAATTAAAAGAATGAATAAGAATTGCTTTTGATCACACATCAGAATAGAACATTATAAGTAAATTAATAATTTCTGTCTGAAACAAAAGATTGTCATTTGCATATATAACCCATGGTGACTATGAATATTCTTTTTTATTAATTTAGGTGTCCTTGATGTCCTTGATGATTTGACTTGTGTATTTTATACATCTGCTACTATAATTATGAATAACAACAACAAAAAAATAGAGAAACTTGAAAATCTTCATGAAAGAGAAATAATAATTTTTTAAAAGATTTTATTTATTTATTTGAGAGAGAGAGAATGAGAGACAGAGAGCACGAGAGGGAAGAGGGCAGAGGGAGAAGCAGACCCCCTGCTGAGCTGGGAGTCCGATGTGGAACTCGATCTCGGGACTCTAGGATCATGACCTGAGCCGAAGGCAGTCGCTTAACCAACTGAGCCACCCAGGCACCCGAGAAATAATAATTTGAGTCAATACAAATGTGTGGGGGCCTACAATGTAACTAGCACAAAGTGCCAAATTAAATCTTCAGATATTTTCATCATCTGACTGTGCATGTAGACTATTCTATATGCAATATAAAAATTTCCTCTCAGAGAATCAATGAAACAATTATCTGTCTATCATCCAGCTATCTAAGTCTCATCTATCTGGAAAGATATACTAGCAGTACTTTAACTCTTTTGCTTAGTCACAGTCATTTTACAGCTTATTATGTTTCCAACCACATATTCAAATCAAAATACTCTTTCATTCTACTTTCCTTTAACCAAATAAATCAAGTGCTGTTATTGCAAAAGTGCCATATCTTTGAAAAATACCAAAATTTGACATAGAATTTGAACAGTACTATAGCAAATATTTTTTTTCTCTTGCATTAGGTTGAACTATACAATGACTCCTATATCAAATGGAGTTTACGCAGATGATCTTTATTAAGCTTTCCAAACCTAAGAATGCAGTTCTGGGGTGAAAAAGTCTTTGTCACATGCACATGAATATGAGGTAAAAGTTCAGTGACATAAATGATATCATGACCAACAGACTTGGGGAGGTCCAAAAATTGCCTTGGTTCAAGGTTCCTGTAGGTGCAAAAGTAGATGAGAATATTTAAATTGAAATGAAATAAAATTGGGCGCCTGGGTGGCTCAGTCGTTAAGCGTCTGCCTTCAGCTCAGGTCGTGATCTCAGGGTCCTGGGATCGAGCCCCGCATCGGGCTCCCTGCTCCACGGGAAGACTGCTTCTCCTTCTCCCACTCCCCCTGCTTGTGTTCCTGATCTTGCTATCTCTCTCTGTCAAATAAATAAATAAATCTTTAAAGAAAAATAAATGAAATAAAATTAACTAAAGTCAAATGTTCAATTCTTCAGTCACTGAGCAAGCCACATTCCAAGTGTCCAATAGCCACATGTCAGTACTGTTTTGGACAGTGCAGAATTAAATATTTTCCTGAAAGTATATTTAATAAAATTATAACAATAATTAACATTTATGTAATACTGGAACATTTAAAATGCTTTATCATATACTATCTACTTATTACAAAACATAAGAGAGTTTAAAAGTTTTATTTTGCTTTCTTGAACGAGAAGTTCAAGGAAATTAATTTCATATGGCCATTAAAGGCAGATTTGTGGGGATTTAGCTTAAATATTCTGATTCTAAATAAGAAGTGATCTGTTTCACCTGACTTTTTTGTATACCTATAGCTTTAAGCTAGTGTAAGAGGCAAATTTAAAAAAATATTTTTAACTTTTTTTGGTAAATACCAGCATAACATCATTTGTATATATTCTCAAGATCGTTATTTTGAAAAATAGTTTTTGTATGTATAGATCTTTATATTTATTAGGTAATCAGTATTAATTCCTTATTGTCATATCTTGGATGTTTACAGTACTTAGCTGATACTAATTTTCTTTTAGACCTCATGCCCAGCATAAAATGTTCATCCCTTGGTATGTAAAAGAAGTGAAAAGCAAACAAAATAATTATATATATATATATATATATATATAAAATCAGATTTTAGCATCCTATTTGTTCATTGTTTTTGCCATAATTACTGTACTTGGATTAATAATTATAATTTTTGAACCTAATAATTTATGCATTAATATTTTGTCCTTGTCATGTCTTTAATTTTTGCAATTAATTGTTTTAATAATGGAAAGGTTAATTGTGCCATTCATCAGAATTGCTTGTTGTGAAATGGTAGATAAATAAGAACCTTACAGATAAAGGGCATACTTACTAATCAAGTTTGTCATTTCTTTAGAAAGTAAACTTGCTTCTACAGCCTAATATATTTATTTAATTTGCAAAATCTTGGGAATCAGAAATGTTCCTGCTAAAACAAATGGAGGTATAACAAATTGTCAAATTTATATTTACACTCAAACATATCCAGAGCTGCATTATATTTATCTATGTCTAGGTATATGTCTATGCAATTTGTGTACATTAAGCACACATGAACACAGTGTATACTCATTTATTAAACTATTAAATTAGAAAACCAAAATTTTGTTCTAAAACCATGATCAGATACAATGCCTCTTAAAATGATTAGTGCATGGTAGATAACTTATTTTTGGAAAAGTACTAAAAAAGTGCTAGGAAGATAATGAAGTAAATTTTCATACCTCTAAAATAGCGATTCACAAAGTTTGGTCTGGGGCTACTGGTATGAACATATATTTAGGAACTACCTTTGAGGTCTAGAACAGAGGCCCAGAACAGTATGTCTACATGAATGTCTGCGATTAGGTAAGGATTTGTTTTTCTTTCTCAAAAATTGAAATCCAGAAATAGGTAACACTGGGTGACTAACTTCTGACATTTTGCTTATCCTTATCTTTGGCTTTTACTTGCAAAGTTGCTTCATGGTTATAGGTTGGTCATCAGAACATAAGCCATTTCTGGAAAAGGAGAGAATATTAATAGTACAAATTCCAGCTGAAGCAGCTCCTTTAAAGAACTTTGGAAGGTCTATCAAATGATTTGTATTTATATATTGATTTTTGTATGTATCAAACACATATTTCACTCCAAAAGAAACCATCTTAAAGTGTTACCCAGTTACTACATCTCCCACAAATTCCAGGACATGAGTGTAATGTATGAGCTTCCCTGTCAGGGTTGAATATTGTGTCTTCTAATCTAATGAACCATATAGTACCCAACGTGCTGAAGATGGAAGAAGATGGAGAAGAAACACTGTAACAAAATAAAAATGCCCATTTTAAAATGGAAAACACTAAGCAGTCATGGTCCTTATAAATGATTAGATGTCAGTGAACATAAATAATATCAGTTACCTGTTCTAGAAAAATTCCTGAGTTCATCCCGCCACCTTGGTTATGACCTTAGTAGGGTTCTCCTCTATGATGTTCCATGGCTAGATCTAGGTACTGAAGTAGAAATTCTTGCTGGAAGTGGCACAGCTCACTTCCTATTGCTGCAGCCCTAGGGCCAAATGATTGTTTCTTAAAAGTTCATATCAACAAAGTTTATATTGTCTTGTTCTTCTTTTATTCTTTTCAATATATTTCCTTCCAAAAATTTAGTAAATTTCTAGTCTCTGCTTCTGGTTAATTCCTTGGTTGAGTAACCACAACCAAAAATCTTGTTTTCATACAGTTTTAAGCCTGGGAACTCTTGCTGTTTACTTCCTATTTTGTAAGCTCTGCTTTTAATTACCATGATCAGTCTTTTCCTTTCTGTACCTTGAGAATTAGCCATTATGTCAAGAGCTTTACTCCTAAGCTTCTTTCTTAAAACTATTGACCCAGAAAACAATGGTTTGAGCGGGGAAGGCAATAGCTTTTTTCTGTCTTTACTAGAGGGCTTGATACCAGCTTTATCTTCTGCTAAAGCTTTAGTTTTAAAGCCACCACAGACAACCATTTCAATTTAGAATCTAGAAGCAGTTGGATTTTCAGTGTTATAAAGTTCCTACTTATAAGACATTTCATTGACATAGATTGGACAAAGGCAGATAGCAGAATTTTCCTTCCATCTCTATTTTCAGAATAGCTTGCTTTACTCTGAGATTATCCCTACTTTATAGAACTTTGCTAGAAGTGGTAAGAAGGGAACCAGTAAATGCCAACACAGTCTCTACCATTTACCTCTGTGGTTCAGATGGCTTCCTTTTCTAAATAACTTGTGAACTAACCACATCTTGCAAAGACAATTCGTAATGAAGGTTACAGGTTGGTCATTAGAAGACAAACATTTTCATCCCTATTCTAGACTCCAGGAAAGGGAGAGAATATTAAGGGTACCAATTCCAGCTAAAGTAGCCTCTTTAAAGAGGCTTCTTTGGAAGATTCAGAGATAATGATCTCTTCAAAGATAAGTTTGTGTAATGCCATTTTCAGTAAAGATTCTTTGCCTTTAAGCATGAATTTTGGGGTGCCTGCATGGCTCAGTCGGTTAAGCATCTGCCTTAGGCTCAGGTCAGGATCCCAGGGCCCTGGATTGAGTCCTGCGTCTGGCTCCCTTGCTCAGTGGGGGGTCTGCCTCTCTCTCTCTCCCTTTGCCCCTCCCCCTTGCTCACGCTCTCTCTTTCTCTCTCAAATAAATAAATAAAATCTTAAACAAACGAAAACATCAGTTTTAGCCTTTCCTTTGGAAGAATTGATTATATAGATAGCCTGGTATTTGGGACAGAGAGGCATGTGTTTTATTCATGCCACAGGAAAAGCTAGTTGCATTACACAAGAAACCACAGTTGTCAGCAGTAAGTTCCCAAATTCTAAAGAGTGATGATGTCAGTTCTTGAGAAAAGTTTGATAAGGGGAGGAAGAGGATACACTCACCAGTTCAACCCATTGATAGCCAGGGTATTACAATGAGTCCCCCAGAAATCTGTCACCCATTTGATCATGCAATAAATAGTGATTGAACCCTATTATGTTGGACACTTTAATAGGATTGGGAAAACAAGGATGAAACAAGATTAATACAATCCTTGCCCTCAGAAACCTTACAAGGTAGCATGGTAGACAGACAAAATTTAATTTAAAAGAGAAATCCATGTTGTTATATAATTTGTAAGAAACAAAGATTGCTAAGACACTGATAGTAAATATTGAGTGTTTCTCTTGTTCTAGGCACTGAAGTGCTTAACTTTATTAGTTTATTTAGCCTAACAACTCTATGAAGCATTATTATCATATCTATTTTATAAATTATGAAACTGAAGAATAGAAGGGCTAACTGTGTTTCTCAAAACCACAGTTATTGATGGCAGAGTAGGTCTTAATACTGTTATTTTAATATAGAGCTATGTTATTAATCATGCCACTACATTGTCTTTCACAAAACAAGACAGAAGGAACTTATTTTAGAGAGAGTAAAAGTGGACTTGACACCTGAACTGAGACCTGAGGGTTGAGAAGAAGTCATCCATGAGAAGTGTGAGAAAAGATTTTTTCAGGCAAATAAACTGTTTGTTGGAGAATCTCAAGATGGGAATGGGCACAATGTGTTCAGCAAACTGAAACAGGTCAGTATGTTTGGAGAACTGTGAACAAAAGAGCCAAGTGATGATGGATCACATGGAATTTTTTGGCCATGATAAAATTTAGATTTTATTCCAGGTGCAAAGGGGAGCCATTGAAGAGTATTAAAAACCATTTTCATCTGCAAAACATTGCCATCCTTTTCAAGGTGTAATGAAGTTTTAGAATACTGTAGCAGAATGGTTAAAAATGAGACAGACTCTTAAAATATGGCATCTGATCATTCTATTCTTCACAGAAAATCAAATCAACATGATTTCAAGTATTTTCAGAAAAAGGCACTTTAGGTTGAAATCTTTTCATTCATCCACATCCGTCTTTTGTCTAGTGGCTTCTCTGTGGAATACATAGCCACAAATACTTCTTATTTCTTCAATCATAGAGAAAGAAATGAACAGATGGGAGATCAAAGGAGTAGCTGAACAGAGAATCTGGCAGAAATATATAGCAATTTATAGGTGGATGAATAAAAATTTGAGGGGCTAGTATAGAAAGAGACTATAAAAGTGACTCTTAGTTTCTATCCACATCAGTATGGATATTGAGATATTGTGTGATCTTTTCTGATAGGAATTGGTATCAGAATCGGTGGCTGAGCTTTCCTCTAGATAGCCATAAGAATTGCTATTAGAACATGTGTTCCTTTAGTTAGGTCCATTCACCTCCTCTCAGATCTAGCAGGAATTTCTCTAAGTGACACTATGCAATGACAGCTTCTAAATTGGACACACACTTTAAGACCAAAGTCTGCTTAGGATATTCAGTCTAGATCTCAGTGATCGCTTTCTGCCCATTATATTGCATTCCTTGTTTTTTTTCTTCATTCAGCATTATTTTATGTTATTTTATGTAGACATATTCTGGTGTCCTTTGAGGTTAGCAATTGTTTTATTCATCTTTCCAGGTCTTATTACAGCACTGAGTATACATTCAATAGCTGTTATGTCAACAGCACAATTGTTTACAATTTAAGACAGACAAACATTATGATCATGATTTAGATACTTCCTGCTCTAAAATTCTTTACCTCTGTATCCTCCATAAATATGGGTATAAATATTACTTATTGATTTTTTTTAATACATGAAAATAAACCATAACTCTTGAAAGCAAAGTCCATTTAGTTACTTTCCATTTTCTATTTGCATTCTTTCCTTCAAGATCTGTTTAGGTGAAATGATTTTTCAGCATTTCTTCTTTAAATCTTTTAAACACATATTTATTAAGACCCCTAACACTATTTTCTCTTTACTTATTTCAGTGCTTAAAATTTAGATTAAGTTTGAGAGGGGCCTTCCTCAATTGGATAAAGACCATACACACACACACACACACACACAAATACAGCTAACATGAAACTTAATGATGAGAGATTTGAAATTTTCTCACAAAGATCAGGAGCATGGCAAGAGTGTCCTCTCACAACTCTGTTTCAATGTCATACTGAGTACTAGCTAATGCAATAAGACAATACAAAGAAATAAAAGTTATGCATCTTGGAAGGCAGGAATAAAACTGTCTTTGTTTGTAGATGGCATAATTGTGTATGTGAAAAATATTTGTTTAAAACAATCCTGGCACTAATAAACAATTATAGCAAGGTTGCAGGATACAGAATTAATGTAACACAGTCAGTTTCTTCTTTGTACACCATTAGTGAACAAATGGAATTTGAAATTAAAAATGCAGTACCATTTATATTAGTCTCCCCCACAAAATAAAATACTTAGGTATAAGTTAAAAATGTGCAAGATATATAAAAGGAAAACTACAGAAGTTTGATGACAGAAATCAGGTTATTTTATGAATATCAAGAAACTGATTCTGTAGTTTATGTGGAGAGGCAAAAGCCCCAGAATAGCCCAGAAAATATTGAAGAATAGTTGGAGGACTGACACTACCTGACCTCAAGACTTACTGTAAAGCTAGGGTAATCAACATAGTGTGCTGTTGGTGAAGAAATAAATGGTTCAATTGGACAGAGTAGAGAGCCCAAAATTGACCCATGCAAATATAATCAAATGAACTTTGTGAAAGGATTACAGGCAATACAATGGAGAAAAGATAGTTTTTTCAACAAATAGTGTTTGAAAAACTAACTGGACTTCCACATCCAAATAAATAAATCTCTACACAGATTTTACATCCTTCACAAAAGCTTATACACAATATGCATCATGGACTTATATGTAAAATAAAAAATATATATAACCCCTTGAAAATAATATAGATAAAAATCTATATGACCTTGGGTATAGTGATGATTTTTTACGTACAACACCAAAGGCACATTCCATGCAAGAAATAACTGACAAGCTGTACTTCATTAAAAGTAAAAACTACATCTCTGGAAAGACACTGTCAGGAGAATGAAAACACAAGCCATACACTGGGAAAAAATATTTGCAAAGACATATATGATAAAGGACTGTTATTTACAATATGCAAACAATTGTTAAAACTCAACAGAAGGAGGGGGGAAACAAATAAAAAATGGGCAAAAGACCTGAATAGACACCTCTCCAAAGAAAATACAGATGACAGTAGACACATAAAAAGATATTCAACATCATATGTAATAAGGGATTTGCAAATTAAAATAACAAGATACCACTACATATGTATTATAATGGTGAAAATTCAAAACATTGACAATACCAAATGCTGGCAAGGATGTGCAGCAACAGGAGCTCTCATTCATTGTTGATAGGAATACAAAATGATACTGCCACTTTATTTATTTGTTTGTTTATTTGTTTATTTACTCATTTATTTATTTAAGCTCCATGAATGCAGGGCTTTATTTTGTTCAGTCTGTGGTGTGCCTGATACTGCCATTTTAGAAGACAGTTTGGCAGTTTCTTACAAAACTAATTATACTTCTCACTGCATCATCCAGCAGTTGTGCTCCTCATTATTTACTCTAATGAATTGAAATCTTACATCCACACAGATACTGCACACAGATGCTTATAGCAACTTTATTCATAATTGCCAAACTTGGGAGCAAGCAAGATGTCCTTCAGAAGGTGAATGGGTAAATAAACTGGGATACATGTAGATGATAGAATATTATTCAACACTAAAAAGAAATGAGCTCCTAAATCATGAAAACACATGGAGGAAACAAATTTATATTAGTGAAAAAAGTCAATATGAAAAGTCTACATACTCTATGATTCCAACAATATGATAATCTGGAAAAGGCAAAACTATGGGGACAGTGAAAAAAAAATCGGTAGTTCCAGGTTTTGGGAGTGAAGTAGGGATGAATAAGCAGAGAACACAGAATTCTTAGGTTGGTGAAGCCATTCTGTATGATACTGTAATAGTGGATACATGATATTTACATATTTCTAAACCCATATGATGTATAACACCAAAGGTACCCAATGTAAAATGCAGACTTTGGATGATATTGATGTGCCATTGTAGGTCCATTGATTGTAACATGAACCACTGAGGTGTGGATGTTGATAATGGGGGGTGGGGAGGGGTTGGTCTGTGGATGTGTTTGGTAGAAAGCATATAGGAACTCTATACTTTATGCTGAGTTTTGTTTCTCACATAAAACTGCTTGAAATATGAAAGTTGTTTTTGCTTTGTTTTGTTCTTATTTTTATTTCTTTATCATTTGATTTTATTTCATCATCATAAGTGTATTCTTTAATCCCCATCCACTATTTCCCCCATTCTCCAGCCCCCCCCGTAATCATTAATTTGATCTCTATAGTTGTCTGTTTCTTGGTTTCTCTCTCTCTCTCTTTCTCTCTGTTTCCTTTGCTCATTTGTTTTGTTTCTTAAATTCCACAATTCCACATATGAGTGAAATCATATGGTATTTGTCTTTCTCTGACTGACTTATTTCACTTAACATTGTATTCTCTAGCTCTATTCATGTCATTGCAAATAGCAAGATTTCATTATTTTTTATGACTGAGTAATATTCTCATATATATACATACATATACCACTTCTTTATTCATCTATTGATGGACACGTGGACTACTTCTATAGTTTGGATATTATAAATAACGCTGCTATAAATATACAGGTGCATGTATGTCTTTGAATTAGTGTTTTTGTATTTTTTTTGGTAAATACCCAATAGTATGATTACTGGAGCATAGGATGTTCTATTTTTAATTTTTTGAGAAACCTCCATACTGTCTTGCACAGTGGCTGCACCAGTTTTCAGTCCCACTAACAGTGTACAAGGGTTCCTTTTCTCCACATTCTTGCCAATGCTTGTTTCATGTTTTAATGATTTTAGCCATTCTGAGAGGTGTGAGGTGATATCTCATTGTGGTTTTGATTTGCATTTCCTTGATAAGGAGTGACGTTGAGTATATTTTCATGTGTCTGTTGGCCATCTTGATGTCTTCTTTGGAGAAATGTCTGTTCATGTCTTCTCAATTTTATTGAATTGTTTGTTGTTTTGGGTGTTGTGTTTTAGAAGTTCTTTATATATTTTAGATACTAACCCTTTGTTGGATATGCCATTCGCAAATATCTTCTCCTATTCAGGAGGTTGCCTTTCAGTTTTGTTAATTGCTCCCTTCGCTGGGCAGAAGCTTTTTATTTTAATGTGGTCCCAATAGTTTATTTTTATTTTTATTTCACTTGCCTCAGGAACATATCTAGAAAAATGTTACTACAGACGATGTCAGACTACTGTCTGTGCTGTCTTCAAGGACTTTTATGGTTTCATGTCTCATATTTAGGTCTTTAACTCATTTTGAATTTATTTTTGTGTCTGGTGAAATAAAGTAGTACAGTTTCATTCTTTTGCATGTGGCTGTCCAGTTTTTCCAACACCATTTGTTGAAGAGTCTCTCTTTTTCCCATTGTATATTCATTACTCATGTCTTGACGATAAATTGACCATGTAATTGTGGGTTTATTCCTGGGTTTTCTGTTCTGTTTTGTTGATCTGTGTGTCTATTTTTATGCCAGTACCATACTGTTTAATTACTACCGCTTTGTGATGTAACTTGAAATCTGGAATTGTGATACCTCCAGTTTTGGCTTTGGCTAATTGAGGTCTTTTATGGTTCCATACAAATTTTAGAATTGTTTGTTCTAGTTCTGTGAAAAATGCTGTTGCTATTTTGATAGGGATGACATTAAATCTGTAGATTTCTTTGGGCAGTATAGAGATTTTAACAATATTTGTTCTTCCAATCCATGAGCACAAAATGTCTTTCCAGTTCTTTGCATCATCTTGAATTTCTTTCATCAGTGCCTTATAATTTTCAGAGTACAGGTCGTTCACCTCTTTGGTTAAGTTTATTCCTAGATACTTTTGTTTTTGGTGCTATTGTATGTAAGATTTTTTTTTTTTTTATTTCACTTTCTGCTGCTGTATTATTCACATATTCAAATGCAACAGATTTCTGTACACTGATTTTATGTCCTGCAACTTTACTGATTTCATTTACCAGTTCTAAGTAGGTTTTTGGTGGAGTCTTTAGTGTTTTCTACATACAGAATCATGTCATCTACAAATAGTGAGAGTTTTATTTCTTAACAGTTTGGATGTTTTTAAAATTTCTTTATGTTGTCTAAAATCTGTGGCTAGGACTTCTAGTCCTGTGTTGAATAGAAGTGGTGAGAGTGGATATCCTTGTTTTGTTCCTGACCTTAGGGGAAAAGTTCTCAGTTTTTCACTTTTGAATATGGTATTGGCTGTGGGTTTTTCATATGAGACCTTTATTATATTGAAATATGTCCCCCCTAAACCTACTTTGCAAGGAGGTTTTATCATGAGTGGGTGTTATACTTTGTCAGATGCTTTTCCTGCTGAAATGCTCATATTGTTTTTTCCCTTTTCTTATTGATGTAATGTATCACATTGGTTGATTTATGAATATTAAACCAGCCTTGCATCCTAGGAATAAATCCCACTTGATCATGGTGTATGATTTTTTAAAAATATATTGTTGGATTCAGTTTGCTTTTATTTTGTTGAGGATTTTTGCATCTATATTCATGAAAGATATTGGCCTGTAGTTCTCTTTTTTGGTGGTATCTTTATTTGATTTTGGCATCAGGGTGATAGTGGCCTCATAGAATGAATTTGGAAGTTTTCCTTCCTCTTGTATTTTTTGGAATAGCTTGAGAAGAATGAGCATTAACTATTCTTTAAATGTTTGGTAGAATTCATCTGTGAAGCCATCTGGTCCTGGACTTTTGTTTGTGAAGTGTTTTTTAATTACTGATTTAATTGCATTACTGTTGATTTGTCTATTAAAATTTTCTATTTTTTTCCTGCTTTAGTTTTGGTAGGTTATATATTTTTATTTTATTTTTTTATTTTTATTTTTTTTAAAGATTTTATTTATTTATTTGAGAGAGAGAGCACATGAGAGGGGGGAGGGTCAGAGGCAGAAGCAGGCTCCCTGCCGAGCAGGGAGCCCGATGCGGGACTCGATCCAGGGACTCCAGGATCATGACCTGAGCCGAAGGCAGTCGCTTAACCAACTGAGCCACCCAGGTGCCCCGGTAGGTTATATATTTTTAGTAATCTATCCATTGCTTCTAAGTTGTCCAGTTGTTTAGCATATAGGTTTTCATAATATTCTGTTACAATTATTTATATTTCTGTGGTGTTGGTTGTTATTTCTCCTCTTTCATTAGTAATTTTATTTAGACCCTTGTATTGTTCTATTGTTGAACTATTTATTATTTTTAAATTTCTATATCATTTTATTTCTGCTCTAATCTTTATTATTTCTTTCCTTTTACTGTGTTTGGGTTTTGTTTTTAATCAGCTCTTTTTTTTAAATTTTATTTTATTATGTTATGTTAGTCACCATACATTACATCATTAGTTTTTGATGCAGTGTTCCATGATTCATTGTTTGTGTATAACGTCCAGTGCTTCATGCAATACATGCCCTCTTTAATACTCAACACCAGGCTAATCCATCCCCCCAACCCCCTCCCCTTTAGAACCCTCAGTTTGTTTCTCAAAGTCCATAGTCTCTCATGGTTCATCTTCCCCTCCGATTCCCCCCCTTCACTTTTCCCTTCCTACTATCTTCTTCTTCCTCTTTTTCTTTTTTTAACATAGTGTATTATTTGTTTCAGAGGTACAGGTCTGTGATTCACCAGTCTTACACAATTCACAGCGCTCACCATAGCACATATCCTCTGAAATACTTGGAACGTCTAGAAGGATAAGCTCATGGCTTAACTATCTTGGTATCCTTTGGTGAGGCCCAATGCTTGCAACCTAGGGGACTCTCAGTTGATATCTTTTGCATGAATAATATGCACTCTGCCTGTCTCTAGGCAATTTTAGTTATTGCCATGAAATCTGCATCATACTTGTATTAGAATATCACAGTTTGTGATATGTGTTTAAGATAAGAATGGAATGCTAATGAAGTAAAATATAATACTGTCATTTAAAGGAAGGACCTTGCTCCCCAGTTAAATATGGTTTTATTTCTAAAATCATGTACATATTTAAATTTTACTAAAATTATTTTTAAGTATCTAACATTATTATATGGATTATTTCTAAAATTTTGATGTGATAAATATGTCGTGCATTTTTTTTTTTTTAATCCTTAAACATTGATAGATCCTTGCATTTCTAGGATAAATCTTACCTGGTGACATTATATGTACAGTTGACCTTTGAACTTTGAGAGTCCACTTGTACTTTTTTTTTTTTTACAATAAATACAGTACAGTACTATAAATGTATTTTGTTTTACTTACGATTTTCTTAATGTTTTCTTTTCTCTAGCTTAATTTATGGTAAGAGAATAAGAATACTTATTATGCAAAAAATATGTATTAATCAACTATTTGTCTTATTGGCAAGGATTCTGGTCAACAGTAGGTTAAATTTTGGGAGAGTCAGAAGTTACCCAGATTTGCAGCTATGCAGGGAGTCAGTGCCCTTAAGCTCTGCATTGTTCAGGGGTTACCTGACTATGATGTACTGGTGAATTTGGTTTGAAAAGACTTTATTTAGGACTAGGACTTTTCCATCTAAATTATTAAAAGAAAGCAGGCTGTGGTTTTCTTTTTGTACATATGTGTAGAATGAACATCAAAAAAAAAATTCTAAGTACATTGTTATCTTTAAAACTTGCTCTTTTTTGTGCTCTGAAAAATTTATGTATATGAAAGGAATAATTTACTATTTGACAATTTTCACTGAAAATATCTATAAAACTGTCTAGGCCTGAAAAATATTTTGTGAATATTCTACTTTGAAGCACTATCAATTTTCTACTTTAGTTTTGTAGCTAATTAGAATTGACTTTGATGATTTTGATCATACTTTCCAACTCTCTCACTTTAGAATTTTCTAATTCATTAGCAATAATTTGAACATATTTCTTTATTTTTTTTCCTCAATAGCTGCTATTTTACTTTACTTTAAAAATTATGTTTGTGTTTCCTTTCTAGTATTTTTAATTAAATTTACAGAGAAGTCTCTTCAAAAATTTTAGAATCAACAGTTTGCTGTTGCACTTTTTTTCCTTATGTTGTCTTAATGTGTTTTTCCCTTCTGTAGTTAAATTATATATTTAAAACATTTAGCACTGTGAATTTACCTCTGACCAAAGCTTTGACCACATTTCATAAGTTTCAGCATATAGTATTCCCAAAGTTTTATTTTTTAAGAACTGTCTGTAATTTCAAGCTTTAATTTGTACTTAAGTAGATGTGGAGAGATTAATTTTTTTAAAGTTGCTAAAATTTGTTATTGATTTCTAGTTCTATTTTATTATGATCAGAGAATATATCTCCAGCTGTCTCTGAATGCCTAGTTGATTTTCTAAAAGGGAAGAATGACATTTTAGGATTGGCTCATTCTATATGTAGATGGTGAAAGTATCTACCTTATCTAGTTTTTTAATTTTTTTCCATTTCATTAAGACCTCTGAATTTAAAAGGGCATTGAAATGTGAAAAGGAGTAATGTTTTTATTTTAAAAGTAGAGTTTATTTTGAAATTCCATGACTTCCAGTGGCATTCTTTCTGGATATTGTTTTGCAATAAATTAAGTTTCATATCCTAGGTCTAATCTATATTCCTGATGCTTCCTGTCTAAGCCAAGAGGTACTTACTGCCAGACCTGATATGCTTACTGGGAATTGGCTCCTGGTACATTTCTAGACAGTCTTGTATTTTTGCTGATATGACAAATGTTCTAGGAAAAGTAGTCCTCCAAATTTTTCTGCTACACTCAAAAGACAGACTATGTTTGCACAAATAGGGTGTCTGGTGACTTCTGTCATATTCTGACTCTTGTTCACCCTATGCGATACATGCTTGTTTCCAATAAGGCTTCGTTGAAATTAACTAATTATCATTTATTATTAATGTTTTTTGTTTGAAGTATATAGACCATCCAGTGTTTCAGCAGATATGAAAGCCACTATTTCATAATGATTGCTTTAATAATAAAAAAGAAAAAAAGCAATATGAGGTGATAACAATAGCAATTTCTATTTCATAACAGTATAGAGGTTGTTTGTTTGTTTTCCAGAATACAACATGAATCAGTATTAATCTGTACCTGGAAACTAAGTGTTCTCAGAGCTTGGTTGGTTTCCAACTAGCTGACCTTTAGCCACATTTAAGAAACAAGGGTGCCTGGGTGGCTCAGTCCATTAAGCATCTGCCTTCAGCTCAGGTCATGATCCTGGGGTCCTGGGATCTAGCCCTGCATCAGGCTCCCTGCTCAGCGGGCTCCCTCTGCCTGCTGCAACCCTATTTGTGAGCTCTCTCTCTCTCTCTCTGTCAAATAAAAAATCTTAAAAAAAACAAACAAACAACCAGAAAACTTTCTTTAGTTTGCCACTAGTTTAAATAAAAACACATCTATTGTTTTCTGTCCACACCAGATTTATAGAGCACTGTTTTAGTAACTACTATGATTACAAAGCAAGGATTATTTTTTTCCTGTTTACAGAGTAGACTCAGAGTGGAGGAGGAACATGTGTAGAATGAAAGTGAAAATGCCATTTAGACGAACCATGAGAGACGGTGGACTCTGAAAAACAAACGGGGTTCTAGAGGGGAGGGGGGTGGGAGGATGGGTTAGCCTGGTGGTGGGTATTGAGGAGGGCACGTTCTGCATGGAGCACTGGGTGTTGTGCACAAACAATGAATCATGGAACACTTCATCTAAAACTAATGATGTAATGTATGGGGATTAACATAAGAATAAAAAAAAATAAAAAATAAAAAGAAATCATGCTTCAGCAAAGTAGGCCAAGTTAAAGGTTGGATTTTAATAACACACTGCTAATTATGCTTTTCTTTCTGCCTTCCACCACTGTGTACTTACACATCCCATATAAGAAATGGAACTTTTTGATATTTCCTAATATTTTAAAGTGATGAACTGAAATTATCCTTTGAAAAGCATAACTGTTAGTAATAAAAACCTGCTATATTTCTCTACTGTGAAGATGTATTTTAAGGACAAACAGGATACTTCTTGTCTTAGCTGTTCTTGTGCATCAGTTAAATTAGAATGCTTTGATATGTTAATTATTTATAATTCTAAATTATGCATCTTCTAAAATTAAAGAAATACATAACCTATAATTTATTACTCATTTAGCATGAAAACATGTTCTTATGTGGCTGTTTCTCGTCTAGGTCCAGGATTTGTGTTTTGATGTAAAACATATCAACATATGGCTTCAAGTACATGATGGGAAAGTTCAGTTATTTAAAAAGATGTACACACAAAACCTATATCATTTGTTTTCCACTTCAGTTTTACCATTTTTATGTAATAATGTTTTAGGCCTGTGCTGTTGAGATATCTATATCTATATGTCTATCTGTGTGTATATGTATGTATTTAATTTCTGTGAAAATAAATACACTAAAAATGCATTAAATTTATAGTAAGTTGAGGCAAATAGAGGATTCCCTGTAATGAAATATGTTATTATGTAGTGTTTCATTTATTACTTCTAACAGGAAAGATTCTATATTCTTATCCATCTCTAGGTTGCACTGAAGGGAACTAACTGTACTAGGAAAACTAACTAGAAAAATACAATATCCTTTACCTTCATGATCTAAAAACAAATTATCTAACTTACCATCTAATCCCTTAAACAAATTAATATGGTACAATTAGTGTTAATTGTTGATGTATGTGTTAGTGATAGCCCAAAGAAGAATGCAGTAAACACATCTATAAGCAAAAAATGCTTCCTAGCTAAGGATTTGTATTATTTAGGAATATTTATGCAAAAATTTGAGAGACAAAACTAAGGAATATTTTTTCCGACAAAATACTTTGGATGAGGTGGTCAAATATTTTTTATTGTTATGTTAATCACCATACATTACATCATTAGTTTTTGATGTAGTGTTCCATGATTCATTGTTTGCATATAACATCCAGTGCTCCATGCAGAACGTGCCCTCTTTAATACCCATCACCAGGCTAACCCATCCTCCCACCCCTCTCCCCTCTAGAACCCTCAGTTTGTTTCTCAGAGTCCATCGTCTCTCATGGTTCGTCTCCCCCTCCAATGTCCCCCCCTTCATTCTTCCCCTCCTGCTGAGATGGCCAAATATTAAAAGACCAGTGTGAATCTTTAAAAAAAAATCCTTTCTAAGAACAGCAGTATTTTATTGATCATCTATTTGAATCACCTTTACTGTTCAGGAAATCGAGATTTTACCTCCAGTATATTCATATAAAAAGATCTCGCTAAGGGAGCATTAGAAAGTACTTTTGTCAACATTCTATTTCTCCCATAATTCCTTATTATGAAAGATAATCATACCTTATAATCTAAGCCAATATTCCCTACAGCATAAATCATTGTAACATTAAACCTTAATATTTATTGCCTGTTCAGTCTTGCTGCTGACAGTCCTATTAATGCTTCGCTTAGCAAGTCAAAAAGCGATACCTCAGTACTATATAGTACTAGAAAAGACTGAGAAAACTCTTTGTACACAAATCAGCTGAAAGCATAACTTATCTGTTACAGCACAGGAAGATTAAATTCATGGCCATAAAAATCCCTGCAATCATGGTAACTGGAGTCGAGGTTGCCTCTATTGCTTTAATAAATCCTTTAAGTATGCTCTCAATATTTCAACAATTCCTGACAAAACTTGTGTGCTGTTTTTGTGAATCTGCCTACCTCAAAAGTCCTGATGGTGAATATTTCATGTGGCTTACCACTTCTTTGTGTCTCTAGGAGAAGCTAGTGCACTGTTTGCTTGTACTTCTTAATACCTTATTAGTAGAAGATGGATTTGTGCTTCTAGCCTTTCGGCACCTAATTTTCTGTTATAGAAGATAAACATTTTATTTTTGCAAATGATGAATGAAGTGATTATGTTTCACAAATTTTAAGGCCACAGACCATTAACTGAGTCTGTTTGAGCACTTGTCATTTTACCCATATGTATACACCATGAAAGGGGAGGATTGTGTTGTTATAATACCTGGCTATTGTCACAAAAGATCCTTCATAAACTTCATTTGAAAACTTTATTTGAGTAGGGATAAGGCAAGAACAAATTACTATAAAAATTTACCCTTTCTGAGAGAAATTGATTGCTCATATTTAAATTTGGATTTGAAGTAGTGACTTACTTGCTCTTTATATTTAGGATCCCTGATATAGTGCCAGCCAGAAGATTACGACAAACCATAATACATTACATTAGAAGTGTACAATAGTTGTATATTCCTGTTCAACTATATATCTATATCTATATCTATATCTATATCTATACCTATATATAGATATAGATATAGATATATATTCCTTTATTGCAGATTTATAATATTAGGCAAAATATCAACATTGGAACATTCAAAAGAAATAGACTTTTAAGATACTTCTCTTGCTGGGTATTTCAAGGAAGTACCTATTGAGCATTGATTCTAACTTCTATTTTAGGAATTAAGGCTTGACATTTCTTAGTAACATCACTAGGCAGGCAAGGTAAACAAAATAATTTCTGGAGTGTCTATTAAGGAATTTCATAACACAGAGGTCACTGTTTCTAGAACATTAATTCCACTACTTCTTGACTCTAGAGTTTCTCTGTATGGAGCCATACAACCCACATGTGAAGTAAGTAGGTTTATAAACCTCTAGACAGATTACAACCTCAGCTGGAAAATTAAGAAAGCTTAAGGTTTCAAGAAGTTTTTGGATTCTTTTATTTGCAGTCCTGATATATCTCCTTGTGATATCATCTTAGATCAAACTAGTTTATTTTATTAACATATGGCTTTTCTCATGATAACATCACTAATATTAAGAGAGGTCTTTACTGCCAGGAGACAGGTCAAGTGCCTCTCTGGTCATCTTTAGTCAGACATTCTGCTCCTTTTCATTGAATACCAGTTGGATGCTTAATCTTCAGAACGTGGCCCTCTGCACACCTCCCCTTCATCTCTTCTGTTTTTCTCTGTGCCTTACTGACTTGACATATTTAATATCTAGGAATTAAACCTACTATATTTCTTTTACATGGTATATTCCATTTCTGGTAGTTATGACTCAGCAATGGGCATTCTATATGTAGAGGTCTTAAATTACTTTATGTAACTTGATTTGCTGATTATTAGAGTTACTAGGTTTCACAAAAAAATGCCACTTTGGTTTAAAATAGTATGTCAGGAATGATTTTATAGAATTTGTATCTTCTGTCCAGCATATAGAATAGAGTAGAATTGCTCCAAAGAGCCTTATTAGTTGTGTGACTTTTACTAATAAACATCAAATTGCAGAATTATCTAAAATTACCTAATAATCTCTTGAGTGCATGGAGTATTTTCACCTCTGGTTGAGTGTAACCCTCTTGTGGCAGAGTAAGGGCAGAATAAGGAGATATCTAAGCAAGCTATCCAAAATGCTCAAACCTGGAACCAGGAGTCTTTGCACTTTTGCCTCCTTCCAGAACACCATTTCCTCCAGGCAGCAAGGTTAGCAAGGAGACTAAGCCAAACATGTAGGTGAGACATTATATGTGTTGTCTTGACTGGGGACAAAAAAGAGAATCACAAATTTTGTAGTTCTGATGACATTCTCAAACCCTGAGACTTAGAATCATGTACTTAAACATAATCAAACCAATTAACTGACAGAAACAGAAAGCATATCAGAAGTTATTCTTCCTTGTTTCTGCCCCTGATTCTACCCAAGTTTTTGCTCATTGCTTCCCATAGGATGGTCTTATATCACCTCTATGGCTCTATTAGGCTCACAATTCTGGTTCCTTCAGCTGGTCTGTTTTAATGTCCTTGGAGCTTAGTTTTTGCTTATTGTAGAGATCTATTTTCCATACTTAAAAAATGTTCACTTTTATCTACAATTATGAGGTATATTTTAGTTTCTCCTTGCCTCTAAATGCCCCAAAACAAGTAAGCTTTACTTTATTTACAGGCTGAAAAGATTCTGACAAACTCATAGATGCTCTAAGAACTGCTGAATATGGTATGCTTCTGCAAATTCAAAAAAGAAGCTTGAAATCTATCCTCAGACCTAATTAAATAAATAAAACTTTGAGATATTTTATAACATTAAAATGTAAAAACTCATATCTCTAACCAGCCAGATTCTCAATTTATAAATTACTTTCAGTAATTAATAAATTGTTGAGAGAGTTACAATAAAATTTGAATAGAAACCTAATTTCATTGGGATCTTTTATGGCAGATATAATGGCAATATGGTATAATTTAATAAAACAATAAGGGCCTTGGTTTATGAATTATTTGCTTAGTACTGTGTTAGTTTTTGCAGAGAATTAAGTGATAATCTTATGCGCCATCCTGAATTTTTTCAGTGTATTAGCTAATTGAGACCTCAAAACAGCCATATGAGTTAGGAGGGTCAGACTGAAGGTAAGGGTTTACTTGTTCAGTTAATCAGGAATTTGAAAACCTGTCTATTTTCAAAGCCTGTGCTCTAATCATTACCCAGTTTTGCCTTCAAGGGATTTTATCTTTGAGACATTGGGTATGGAGTAAGAGATCAGTAGATGTTTATTAATGAAGAAGTGAATGAATGGAGGGGAAAGAAAACACATAAGTAAAGCAATTTCTTGTTCTTGGAGTGAGTACCTTGGAATTGTACAGGATTTTAAGACTAGTTACTATTATAGTGAACTCTGCTTCAAGATAGCCAGTTTTCACCTCCCCAACTTTAAATGTAAAGGTGAGTTAAAGGAAAAAGGTGTTACATTTGGCTAATTATCATTTGCTGGTAAGAAGGAAGAAGAACATTTTCATTTACTAGGGATACTGTGTCTCTGTAAAAAGAAATTATGTCTTTAAGCCAAGTAACCAGAATTTATCAAATAGGTAGGATTAAAGCTTGAAAATATTATGTATAGAAAAACTGAATTAAATGAGATTCTCTGTTTTAAGCTGCTTCTAGCTTTGAGCATTTTGTGGGAAAGTTTTGTAGAAGTTCTGTGTCTCAGGCAAGTAAACTGCTAAGGTGTTATAAATTTGGTTCTTCTGAAATTTTGAGAATCAAGGACAGTATCTTTGACACATTATAAGATGAAGGAATAGATATCTAGCAAAAAGTAAAAATACTTGACGAAAGATGGGTAAAATAGAATTGATTCTGAAAGTCATGGCAAATGTAGTGTTTCCTAGTATGTTAAGCTCATATGGTCCTGTAGAAATTGTGGGTTGTTGGAGACAAGTGTGCCTTCAATTTTTTTTTGAGTTAAATTAATCATTTAAAAGCAATTCCTTAATGCTTAATGTTATACGGAGAATAATGGCCCCCAAAAATATCATAAACTTTTTTTTTTTTAAGATTTTATTTATTTATTTGTGAGAGAGAGAGAATGAGAGACAGAGAGCATGAGAAGGAGGAAGGTCAGAGGGAGAAGCAGACTCCCTGCCGAGCAGGGAGCCCGATGCGGGTCATAAACTTTTGAACCTGAAAATGTTACTGCACATGGCAAATGAGATTTTGCAGATGTGATTAAGTGAAGGATTTTGATGGGAGAGATTATCCTGGGTTATCTAGGTTGGCCCACTGTAATAAAAAAATGTTCCTTATAAAGTAAAGAAAAGAGAAGAGAGAGTCAGAGTAGTTGGAGGATGGAAGCTGAAGTTGGAGCCAGGTAGAGCCATTAGCCAAGGAATGCGGCAGTTCCTAGATACTGGGTGTGAAAAAAAGGGATTCTCCCCTAGAACCTCCAGGAGGAATGACAGTCCTGGCAACATTTTGATTTTAGCCCAGTGAGACCCATTTTGGACTTTTGACCTCTAGAGCAGTAATGTAATAAATCTGTTTTGTTTTAAGCCAGTAAATTTTATTAATTTGTTACATTAGCAATAAGAAACTAATACACTTGACATAGGAAAAAATTAATGTTAATTTTTTTACTTTTAATAATACATCAAGGTGCTAAATGTTTCTGTTCTCTGAATTTTTAGAGGACAAGAATGGAAGAAATGATACTTTTGTTGCTCCTTGAAGAATAAGTAAAACTAGATGGGTGACCAATTCTTTTGGATTTGTCCAGGACTTTCCTAATTTTAGTACTGAAAGTCCCACATCCTGGAAATTCTTCAATTCCAGGCAAATTGTGATTGTTGGTCATCCTACAATAGGATGAAATTCTAGATTAGTCAGCCTGTGTCCTCATGAATGATGAACCCAGCCCATTTGTTGGGGGTCTGTGTTGTACTACATAGAGAAGTTGAATTTTACAAATGGCTTATATAGTAAAGCATGCAGAAAAAATTTGCCCATGTTCAAAATTATTCTTGAAAATTCCTTAGGATGAATTTTGTTGAAGACAGGCATATTTTCTCTCAGCAAGTCTGACATTGCCAATTTTTGTCCCACAGATACAACAGATTGTTCTCTCTGTGGTTAAGCCCCAGAAGGAATTGACTTGTGTTTAGGAACCTTGAAAAAGCACATAAAACTGGTTTATTGAGTAGTCTCAACTCATTGGGGGTGTAAACATGAAGAGTTTGTTTTTCTACAATCACTGCTTTCAAACATGGTTTGTCAAAATGTTTTTGACATCTCTGGCAAATAATTTTCAGTCACTCTGATTAAAGTTCACTTCAATCATTGTAAAACTTTTTTAATCTTAATTAGCATCTCCTGCCCATGTAGACTTGAGCTGGGGGCTCCCTACTGCAGGAGTATTAGGAGGTAGGGAAAGAGGGAGGCTTTTTTGTCTCTGAAACTTCCCCCTCTTTCTCTTCAAGTCCTCCTTATAGCAATGTGCTGGTAAGATGAGGAAAGAGAGTAAAATATATCCACTTAATTGATGGCTATGTAGTCAATTTTCTTTTGGTAGTTTCTACTTCTCTGGCTAGGATGGACTAGCCTCTAATTTGCTCCTTTAGGACATAGGTATGGATTTATCAGAAGGCCACAATGGATCTCCTCACTTTCCTCCCTCTAGTCATTAGGAGTGATTTCCACAGCCTTCATCCTACTAGGGCTCTTTGGTCCAGTAGGCAGCCACCTTGGGTGATTTTTAATGAATTTTTCCCCTGCGGTCTTCCTAATGCTGTACTTTTTTGACATATGATTGTAAGATAGACTTTTATCCCAAAAGGAAAAAGTAGTTTTTCATCCTTAGAATGAAAGGTCTGAGTACAAAGAAATAATATATAGGTAGTCATCTAGATCACTCCTCTCCTTCTCCACCAAAATGATAGAAACGTATATTCAGAACTTTAGATAAGATCATTTAGTATGCATGGATGTATACTACAACATTATGCAAACCAGATTCAATTATGCAAGCATTTTCTGTTTTGTTTCAAGATTCCTAGAGATTCAAGATAATTATTTTGTGTCTGTAAGATTCAGAAGGGGTAAGATTAAGCATGTATTCAGAAGTCCACACTTGCATTCTTCTAAAATCCGTAACATTTTTCTGCTAACCATGGTGTCTACATTATACAATGAAGCTATAGTTCAAATACTAAAGTGAGTGTTTTAAATTTAGTCTAGGTTAAGCACTTGTGTAAAAAGATAGTTTTTTTTTAATAAATTTCCTGAGATATCACTTGTTAATAATGATAAATATTTCTAGTTTAATTAATCACCTCACTAATTTATTCCAGCCTAATCCTGTATTTCTTAGCGATATTAAGGATGAGTATCTCAGAAGGATTTAAATAGACTCTATTGGGAATCACACTTAACATGCAAAATGATTTTAAACTCATCTTTCTCCATACTCCAAGTGTCTTAATTTGCTGTTCATAAATCAATATATTTAGAAAAGACTAGAAAGTAATTTTCAGCCAATTGACTAATAATATGAAAACAGTTTTATTTTATGTCACCTAAAAATATCACATTGTTTATACCTGAGCATAGTTTATTGTTTCTGTAAATGCTTTAGAATGGTGTTTTCAAATAATGTTAAGATTATTCCAAGTATGCTAATAGCTACACTATAATAAAGGGGTTCCATGGTCAAAAATGCTTATTGAATACTAAAAATGATTTCTCTTTAAAGTCTTGGCACATATTAACATATTAAAACTTTTGATAAGCCTTATAGTATAGAAATCTCTAATTTATTTAACTGAACATTTCTCAAACATATTTAATCTTGAAATTTTGGGGGGAAACATATTAAAATAGTTCAGAACACTAATGTTCATTAATCTCAATTTTCAAAATATTGCTTGAAAGCCTTAGTAACATGAGCAGATTTTTAAAATAAATGCCTAGTCTATTTTAAAATATGAATATAAGATCAGAAAATTTATAAAAATTAAGCTTATATAAGACAATCTTTACCCAAAACACAGAATTTATATTTTACAGTTAGCATGCTCCATATGTTCTATTGCCTGTACACAGAGTTAGACTTAACTGTAGATGAAACCACGTGATGTTACTTTTAGAAGTCTTCTTGTAGAACAGGTAGCAAATGAATGAATGAAAACAAAGGTAATAGGGATGGAGAAGAGAATACAGATTTGAAAGTATTTAACAGGTAACTCAGTGGGACTGGGTGACTGAATTGGATATAGGGACAAAAAGAAATTACTTACGATGGGATATTCACTGGAGGCACAATGCAAACATGCATATAGGAGGAGGAGAAGATAAAGCCGGGAGATGGTGAGTTTTGTTTTTGATTCTTTGGGATTAATTCTTTGTTATCTTGGTAACAATCAAAAACAGATATGCAATGGTAATTGAATATATGTAAGAAGTTCAGGGGAAAGATTGGGACTAAAGCTAAGTAATGCATTATCAGCATAAAGGACATAGTTGTACATATGGAATCATATAGGATTATTCAGCAAGAGAATCTTTAGTCAGAAGAATAATGTAGAATACAAAAGCATGGGCAGTACACACGTTTGAAAGGCGATGTTGGACCAAAAGGGAACTGAAGTAGAGCCAGGGAAGAAATAAAAATGTTAGGGGTGTGTATGAGGAAATCCACAATACTTCAACATCATAGTAACCAAGCAGCTAGAGAATTTCAGGAAGAAGGGAGTGATTGATAATGCCAAAATGTGGCAAGGAACCCCAATCAGAGGAATATTAAACAATTCCTACTAAACTTGACATTTGGGAGCTTATTAGAGGATTTAGTGAAAATACTTAAAAAAATTTTTGTAGCGGAAGTCAAATATCAAGAGCTGAGGAAAAAACAGTGAGGAATAGAAGGGTTGAAATGATTCAAGAGGGGAGCCTGGGTGGCTCAGTCGTTAAGCGTCTGCCTCCGGCTCAGGTCCTGATCCCAGGGTCCTGGGATCGAGCCCCGCATCAGGCTCCCTGCTTGGCGGGAAGCCTGCTTCTCCCCTCCCCCCACTCCTCCTGCTTGTGTTCCCTCTCTCGCTGTGTCTCTCTCTGTCAAATAAATAAATAAAATCTTAAAAAAAAAAAAAAAAAAGAAATGATTCAAGAGTTTTAAATGGCTTGGACAGGAGAAAGATTTTTGTATCAACTGGAGGCAATGAAGTGTGGAAGGGGAGTGGAGAATGTGAGCACTTAAATTTGTTTATAGACAAAAGGGAGGAAGCAATGGAGGGGGCACAGAATAATGAGTCCTAGGGAACAGGAGGGCATAGTATTAAAAACACAAGTGGATACATAGGACTGAATATAGAAAGGAACTCTAGGAAGATCAAGGGAAAAGTAGTAGCCTAGATATTTCAATACTTCAGGGTCGATTTCCTTGATGTTACTGCGGACCGATTTCGTGTTGAGAGTGAGGAAACGTACCATCAAAAAGAATAGTGAAGATTCAGGAATGTTTTTGCAGTGAATGGGAGGGAATGCAACTGGTGAATTCTGGGGTGATTTACTTGTCCTCTGCATGGAGAACAATCAGTTTATTCTAGTACAGTATTTTATCTACTATCTACTGTCCTTTACAATTTCCTAATTTAGTGATATATTTAGGTTTTCTGTCTTCATTATGTTGGAGTTTTTTCCTCCCTTACTTTTTTTTTTTCCTTCCTTTTTCTTCCCTTGTCTTATGTTGCTACAATTCCACATACAGCTGACCCTGAACAATGCAGGGCTTAGGGATACTGACCCAGATGCAGTAAAAATTCTGCATATAACTTTTAACTCCCCCCAGACTTAGCCATTAATAGTCTACTGTTAACCTGAAGCCTTACCAATAACATAGTCAATTAGCACATATTTTGTGTGTTTTATGTATTATGTGCTGTATTTTTAAAATAAAGTAAGCTAGAGAAAAGAAAATGTTATTAAGAAAATTGTAAGGAAGAGAAAATACATTTACAGTACTGTACTGTAAAAAAGCTGCATTAGTGGACCCATAAAATTTAAACCTGTGTTATTCAAGGGCCTGTATAGACTACTGCTAGGATAAGCATTATTATACATATATGAAGATAGGTATGTATACATAGGAATGTTTGGAAAAGTGAAAATCCTGACAAAGTGCCCTTATTAGAAGAGGTGGGAATGGGGAGGGGGGTGGGAGGATGGGTTAGCTTGGTGATGGGTATTAAAGAGGGCACATTCTAGGGCGCCTGGGTGGCTCAGTTGGTTAAGCGACTGCCTTTGGCTCAGGTCATGACCCTGGAGTCCCTGGATAGAGTCCCGCATTGGGTTCCCTGCTCAGCAGGGAGACTGCTTCTCCCTCTGACCCTCCCCCCTCTCATGTGCTCTCTCTCTCTCATTCTCTCGGTCTCAAATAAATAAACAAAATCTTAAAAAAATAAATAAATAAATAAATAAATAAATAAAAAATAAAGAGGGCACATTCTGCATGGAGCACTGGGTATTATGCACAAACAATGAATCATGGAACACTACATCTAAAACTAATGATGTAATGTATGGGGATTAACATAACAATAAAAAATTAAAAAAAAAAGAAGAGGTGGGATTTTCTTTATTATAAAGAGTCATGTAGTCATAATTTTTAAAACATCTTATTAAAAAAGTAAACTTCTCTATCTTGTTATAGTTTAATATCTTTATTTTCTGTTGTATTTTATTACTTGCAGAAGGAACATTTTCTTATGTGTCCCAGATGAATATAGTTTCTCCTGCCTAGGATACAGTCTTCCCACTTTTTTCTTTTCTTTCTTTCTTTTCTTTTCTTTTCTCCTTTCCTTTCATTTTCTTTTCCTTCCTTTTCTTTTCTTTTCCTTCTTTTCTTTTCCTCTTTTCTTTCTTTTCCTTTCCTTTTTTTTCACCCTGCCCCCTCTTTCTTCTTCTTTTTTTAATGTTTAGGAGAGTTTAGAATGCATTACATATATAGTTTATTTTTTATTAACTTACTTCTCTTGTCTCCCTCCTAGATTGTTAAATCCTTGAAGGCAAGCACCTGTTGAAAAAGGTTAGCTAAATATTTATCACCTTAGGTGACCTCAGAAAATGTTAGTTCCTTAGTCCTTCTCTCCTTTCCTTCCATTGTATATTCCTATAGAGGTCTAAATATGGCACCTATCACATAGAGGTTCTGGTATGTTTCATTTGAATTGAACTGATAAAGTTGCATTTCCCTGGAGTGAACTAGAACTGCTGCTGTTTTGCTTCTTCTTCTTTTTTTTTTTTTTTTCCAAAGATTTTATTTATTTGACAGAGAGCGAGAGCGCGTGCGCGCACACACAAATGGGGGAGTGGCAGGCAGATAGAGAGGGAGAAGCAGGGAGTTCGATGTGGGGCTCGATCCCAGGACTCTGGGATTATTATCTGAGCTGAAGGCAGAAGCTTAACCGACTGAGCTATCCAGGCACCCCATTGCTGGCTTGGTTCTTAAAATTATTAATTATTAATCTTTCCTATTTTCTTTCTTTCTCTCTCTCTCTCTCATTTTATACATGATTTATAACTAGCTGTAATTTTCTTTGCAAACTTCTGAACCTCTTTCACAACCTTTGGGGTATTCTCTACTTTGAGATTATTGTGGGAGGAGAATCCACCTCCCATGAAGCATGCTGAAATGTAGAATACTCATTTTTGTAGCTCCTTTGCAGCTAGGAAGCAGACCTCAGAATGAATTTCAGCCAATTTCACACCTGGTATTGAGATAGTAATGCAGAGAATCCATTCTGGCTGTGAGAAAAATAATAATAGCTGCAATATCCAGTTTCTAGGGCTGGCCATATTTATGGTTCTAGCAGCAGTGCCAAGTGCCCAGTATTGTTGGAGAACTGCTAGAGTTCAAACTTACAGTGCTTGGGGTGTCCTCGCTGGACAGATACTGGGTATGGATTGTATTTTGCTGTGCAACCTCTTTGTTCCTGCTTATGCTTTTTAACCTAGTTCTTGAATTTTCCTGGTAATTCAGTGAGCCACACAGTTTTGTTTTTGTTTTTGTTTTAAATAACTTTTTTTTTTAAGATTTTATTTATTGAGCGAGATAGTGATAGAGAGAGAGCATGAGAGGGGGAGAGTCAGAGGGAGAAGCAGACTCCCCGCTGAGCAGGGAGCCCGATGTGGGACTTGATCCTGGGACTCCAGGATCATGACCTGAGCCGAAGGCAGTTGCTTAAACAACTGAGCCACCCAGGTACCCCTGTTTTAAATAACTTTTTAACCTCAGTTAAGAGTTGGTTTCTTTTACTCATTGCAAAAAACATTGATATGTCAGAGAACAGCATCATTTTTATTTTATTTTATTTTTTGTTTAATATCACTTGTTTTCTTGTGACAGTTTGACATAGATTTGGGATATGACATATCTTATTTGGTACATAAGTACAGAATTTATTTAATATTACTTTTAGGTAGTAGGAAAATTGTGTCCTTATATGTAATTTCTTACATATTACATATAATTGCTTACCATGATTTTAAGCACAGATTGTATCAGAGGTATGTATTTCAAATTTCAGTTATTTTTTACATTTTTAATCTTAACATGTCACTGATAAAAAGCTGGGAGGTTTTTAATACAATTTTGTTGAATTAATTAGAACAAATTATAGTTCATTTAAACTACCCTAATTAATTTTTGCTTGTGCTATAGTGTTAAAAACTTTGTGGGCATTTGGTGTGCACTCTTTGCAAAATGAGGAAATATAACCTTATCACCAGTTAACATATCAAGTGTCTAACTAAATTTAGTCGAGACTTGTCCTATTATACAAGTTCCCACTTATCCAAGTTGACTCCCATTAGCCACTGTGCCATAATGGCTTGTGGGAAGACTGAACAGAAAATTGAATTAATGCAAACCATTTCTCAATCATTTCTCATTCTCATAAAATAATTAAAGCTGATGGAAGAGGGCTCATTAAAACGGAAAACATTAGGCTCATTAAAAAGCCATTAAACCATCTCACTTCTCTGATTTATTTTATTGTAACCTTATTTGGCCATTGTTTAAAAGTCACTGCACCCAATATTTTTTTCTCATCATTGAGGAAATGTGATTCAAAACATACATTCTGGCTATGTGGCCATTTGATCTTAAAATCATCTCATACTACTTTTGCTTAGTTTCTAACTCTTTGAGATTAGCAACTGACTACTGCAGATTGGAAATCAGGTAACAATATCCGATTAGAATGGATTTACATTCCAGCATTTATTTCAGCTAATCATAAACTACACAAAAGTTCCCTCTTTTTTTAAGATTTATTTATTTGAGAGAGAGAGAGAGCATGTGCACATGGTGGGGGCAGAGGGAGAGAATCTCAGACTCCCCACTGAGCGGAGAGCCCAATACAGAGCTCGATCCCATGACCCATGAGATCAACCTGAGCTGAAATCAAGAGCCAGCAGCTTAACTGACTGCACCACCCAGGTGCCCCAAACTGCACAAAAGTTCTTAATCTTTTAACCTTATATTGTTTAACTTTGAAGCTGAATTACTGCTTATGCAGCCAAAATGAATGTCCATTGGTCACTGTATGATAGTGTGTTGTTTTGTTTTGTTTTGTTTTGTTTTAAGCAGCAGTAATCTCTGTTGCCAAACCAGTGAGAGATCTAATCTGGGAAAATACATCTCTGTGAAAGGTTTCAGTTTGTATAGGTTGTGCTTTAAGTATGATGAAATTAGATGCTAACGGGTTTTCTTTTTTTTTTTTCCCTTAAAAATATTTCCTTAATATGCCTGTGCAAGTATAGATCCAAATAAAACTGACTTGGTTTAAAAAATAATACAGTACATATTAGAATTCATATAGAAGATAAATACATTATAAGATATTCTTGTATTAGGAAAAGTAACACTAGCAAAGCAATGGACAAGCCCTGAAACCTCAATGGCTTCATCTTAATGTCACAGTCTGATGCTGCTTTTGGCAGCTTTCTCCATCTTAAAATGGTGCCTTCTGGAATGTGGTAGACATATCCTCCCTCATAGAAGGACTCATTACATCTAAAGACTGATTAAAGCAGGTATATGAAGGCACAACTGTTTTAATGTAATATGGGACACTAAGAAGGCCCTTTTTCTTTCTTTTCTTTTCCTTTTTTTTTTTTTTTAATCTCTGTAGCTCCCCGAGAGGGTAATTCCAGTGCCAGTCTCTCAGCTTAAATTTGTTCCTCTGCCCAATCTTGTTTCCTTCCTTTTGGTCCCATAGTTATTGTTGATCCCAAAGGCACTATTTAATAAACATTCCATATACTAAACTCTATCTCAGAGTTGGCTTTCCAGAAAATCCAGTATTCATTGTGGATAATATAGTCTCCAGTGTTCTTGAGGCAGATAATTCATTATCCATTGGCCAGAATTAGTCATATGGCACCAAATGAACTACAGGCAGACTGTTTATATGTTGAAATTCTTGTTGATCCCTCTCTGTACAACATACTAAAAGTCATTTTGACACAGTGAAAATATTATTAATCATTGTAGTCATTACAGAACCATCTTTATGTCCAAGTCTTTTGGATTTTTATATGAAATATTATATCCATTTCCTTTGTGATGATTTAAATTGTTCCTTATTCTTAAAAAAATATATATTTTTAAAATCCTTCCTCAGCAGTTTTGGTGTAGGTATGAAGAAAGATGAAAACTAGGAACTTGACTTTTTAAATTAGTTAACTAATTAATTCTTTTTGTGGGGGGGCTGCATGGGGCCACAGCCTGATTGAATGACATTATGCCTACTTAGAATCCTGGTTTGATATTTTATTAGAATAACTCCCTCCCATTGTGAACCAAATTTTGTGTTTGTAGCACAGTAAAATAATAATCATCCTAATGATTATACTAACATAAGAAACTACAATGATAATTAAAAATTATGGAGAACTAACTGTTTTATAAGCTGCAGTTGTAAAAGTAGTTAGCATTATTGTCCCGATCTGATAAGAAATGAAAAGAGGCCTTGAGAAAGTAAAAAATTTGCTTACTATAAGCCAAATAGTAAGGATTGCTGGAGTTCCATTTTCAACCCATCTGGCTCCAAAGCCTGAGTCATAACTATTGTATTAGACTCCTTGGGAGTCATACCTTAAATGTTTTTGTCCAACCTTTCTTCCCCTTAAAGTCATCATGTAACCAAATGCCACTGAACACTTTCCACTCTCTATATTTAAACTCAGAATAATGGACTGAGAGCCTAGAAAATGCATTAGTTTAGAAGTATCTCCAAAGCAAACAGCATGCCAATTTTCCCTCTCAAATGCTTTTGAGTCTGTATTTGTTGCTTATGGTTTTATATTTATGTTCTTGAGTAAACTGGGAAGTTAGTCACATGACATGGGTGTGACTTTTATGAATGTAGTAACACCGATACTGACGGTTCTACTGACTAATATTATACTGATCCTGGTAACACTCATACTTATGTTTAAATTTACAGTATGAATAGTTTAATCTCAGATCTAAATGAATTAAAACATGTTTAATTTGAATGAAGAATGAAACTGCAGTTGCAAGAGAAATGTCTGCAAAAATGTTGACTATCATTTGGCAAAGTCTCGGAACATCACAAGTTGATCAACACTAAGGATGATGCAGGTTAACTGAGCTCAGAATAGATGCATACAAATCAGACATTTAAGCACACATTTTAAAGGAGAGATTTTTAGAATAAAGGTGTGAAGATACGCCATTTTTTTTCGTCATCAGTGCACTATCTTTGTATAAATGTACATGGAAATCCTAAATACGACCAGAACTTAAACTGGTAATCATGTTACAGCACAAGGGAAATCAACTGGATGATTTTAATACCTCTCACCTGACTAACGTAGCTTCATGAATCCAATTTTACTTGTTACCACAATAGAGATACTAGTTCTTATTCAGATCATTCTCTCCCCAGAACTAGGCTGGAAACACTGTTGAAGCCAGCTGCTCCGTGTTCCATTTCCAGGCTTCCAGTGCTTTTCAACCATGCATTTCTACACATACAAAGATACACACTCACTGGTATTCAAGCTAGTACCCTCTATTTGGGTGTGTTCATAACTGCAAATCAAGTAATCTAACCTTGTTCTGAAAGGCATTTTTTTTCCCTTCAGGGTTTCAGTGCATAATTCTTCTCTGACCCACTCATATAAGTGTTGTTATAACATCAGTATTCCATATACCTAATATTTATAAGCATTTAAGTTAATTCATCTTTTAAATATTAGAGCAAGGATTCAAACCCACCCTTTCTGATTACCAAAAGTAATCATTTAACAATATTGCTGTATTAAGTCCCCATTCATCTCTTATCCTTAAAAAGGCAAATATATTTCCTTATTTTGAAATTCATGGAAGTATACCATACTTTGACCTTATTTTCTTACTAAGATTTTTTCCTTTACAACAGTTTTAGACTTCTAAAGCTTATGAAGATAGTACAGAGTTCTCATACTCTACAGCCATTTTCTCATATTATTGACATCTTATATTAATATGGTATATTTGTTAAGATTAATGGATCAATATTGATACATTATTATTAACCAAAGTTTTTTCACATTTCTTTAATTTTTGCCTAATGTCTTATTTCTTTCCAAGGATCCCATACAAGATACCACATTTCCTTTAGTCAGCATGTTTTCTTAGACTCCATTTGGCTGTGACAGCTCCTCAGACTTTCTTGTTTTTGATCAAGTTGATGGTTTTGAGGAGCACTGATTAGTTATTTTGTAGAATGTTCCTTCATTGGGATTTTCTTGTTGTTATTTTCATGATTAAATTGGGGTTGTGAATTTTTGGTAGGATAATCACTGAGGTAAAGTGCCATTTTCACATTTTCCATAAAGAATGCATATTATTAACATAATTTATCACTATTGATATTAGCCTTAAACAGCTTGCACATCTAGTTGTGTTTGTAGGGTTTTTCTATAAAATTACTCTTTTCTCCCCTTCCCATACTTATATACTCTTTAGAAAGAAGTCACTATGAGGATCCGACATTTAGATTTGAATATTTATATTCTGCCTCCTTAGAGTATCTACCTCAATTGTTTGGAATTATTATGCATGAGATATTTATATCTTATCTCTCACTTATTTATTTTGTAATTGCTTATTATATCAGTATGAACCCATGGATATTTATTTCATACTTTGGGTTATAAGCCAAAACTACTTTATTTATTTTGTTTGCACAAATGTTTCCATTTTGGCCATTGAGAATTCTTTCATTTGGTTCCTGTGTTCCGTGACACCACCATCATTGTGGCCTTCCTTTCTTCTTTCCATCATAAGTTACTGCACATTTTCTTCTGTATCAGCCATTGGCTGTAATCGGTCATTTCTTTAAAGTTCCCTGGTTTCTTTTGTCAGACAATGAAAGGTATCTGAAATCAAGACTTGGACAGTAGGTGTACTCATTGCTACTGGAGTATCATGCATCCATGCCCTCTCAGCAGACAGAGTAAGGAGTATATATGTGTGTATGCTAACTGGTGTATATACAAATGTGTATAAATATTTCTCTATAAAACCAGCTCTATCTATATTAAGCTAAAAATGAGTTGATATGGATGTCTCCAACTCTAATCTGTTACTACATGAATCTTTCTGTCCTCCCCCCTTTGCTTATTTGTAAATTCCCATTCAAGTAATAAGAAACCTGGCTTGTGCCATCTGCCATTTATTTACCTAATTATTTCTTTCCAGTTTACATACATAGGAGTATCAAAATTATAGACTTATATCACCAGTAGAAACGACATTATCAATGAGACTACAGTATTTATGTCCTTTTTTTTAAAAATCGTGTTTTATAGGCTCTCCTTACTTCAAAATTACTTGGGTGAGCATCATTTCCCCCACTTTCTCAATTGATGTTTCATACAAATTTAATAGAGTTAGATTCAGACACCTTTGTGCTACTGTAAAGTTCAATGAGTTTTGACTAATATATAGTGCATATATATACTAACATATAATATCTATCTATCTATCTATCTATCTATCTATCTATCTATCTATCTACCATCTTGGTCTCATACAGAACAGTTTCACTACCTTAAATAAATCCCCTGTGCTTCACCTGTTCAACATTTCTCTTGTCCCATCCTCTGTCAACCACTGATCTTTTTACTGTCTCTGTAGTTTTGTCTTTCCCATAATGTCATACATACAATCATACAATATTGTAGCCCTTTCCAACTAGCTTATTTCACTTACGAATAAGCTTTCAAAGTACATACATATCATTTGTGGCTTGATAGCTCACTTTGACAGTCTCTCTCTTTAATTAGCATATGTGAACCATTCACATTTAAAGTGATTCCTGATGTATTTGGATTAATACTACCTTTTTGTAACTGTTTCCTATTCATCATAATTGTCTTTTGTTTCTTGCCTCCCCTTTTATCCCTTCTCCTTTTAACTGAGCATTTTTTATGATTCCATTTTATCTCCTGTATTTGCATATCAATTAGGTTTCTTTAAAAAAAATAGTGATTTGCCTTGAAATAACCCAAATCCTCCCTTTAACTAACACTATGTTGCTTCACATGTAGTACAAGTAACTTATAAAAGAGCATGTTCAGTTCTTTCCTTCCATGCTTTTTAACCTTGCTGTAATTCATTTCACTTATCCCTATACTATAATCATTAAATATATTATTAGTATTATTACTTCCAACAAACAGTTTTCTTTTTGGATCAATTAAGAATAGGAAAATTAAAAAAAAATATTTTCCCTTCAATTATTTCTTCTTTGGTGCTATTTCCATTCTTTATGTAAATCCAAGTTTTAAACATACCATTTTCCTTCTTCCCAGGAACTTCTTTAAACATTTCATATAAGGTAGTTGTGTTGTCAGTGAATTTTTTTAGTTTTGTTTGTTTGCGAAAGCCTTGTATCTCCTTCACTTTTAAAAGATTATAGAATTCTAGGTTTTTGGTTATTTTCTTTCAATACTTAACATATTTCCCTCTACTCTCTTCTTGCTGCATGGTTTATGACAAGAAGCTCACTGTAATTCTTGTCATTTTTCTCTGTAATTAAATTGTTTTTATCTTTAGCTTCGTCTGAGATTTCATTTTTATCTTTGTTTCTCTGCAGTTTGCATACAATATGCCTAAGTATAGATTTTTTGGTCATTATCCTGTTTGGTTCTTTGAGCTTCTTGGATCTGTGGTTTGCCATCTATTAATATTTTGGAAAATTTTCAGTAAGTATTTCTTTAAATATGTCTTCTTCTCCATTCCTTCTTTCTTCTTCTGTTATCTAATTACATGTATCTTACAGCTTTTAACATTGTCTTGAGTGTACTTTAAAAAAAAAAAAGTTTTTAAATTCTTGTTTTTTCTCTTTGCATTTCAGTTATAATGTGTCTACTGACCTATATTAAAGCTCACTTATTTTTTCCTCTACCATGGCCAAATGTTCACTTCTAATGAGCCCATCAAAAGCATTCTTAATTTTTGTTGCAGTGTTTTTGATTTCTAACTTTTGTTACTTTCTTAGAGTTTTCATACCTCTGCTTTTATTATGTATCTGTTTTTATATGCTGTCTTCTTTTTCCATTGGAGTCCTTAATGTAGTAATCATAGTTATTTTAAGCTACTTTTCTGAGAATTCCAACATGCATGTCATATTTGAGTCTGGTTCTGATACTTGCTTTGTATTTTCAGACCATGGTTTTTGTTGTTTCTGTTGTTTGTTTTCTTTTTTGCCTTTTAGCCTAATTCATTAATTTTTGTTGAAAGCCTGACATAATGTATCAGATAGTAGGAACTAAAGTAAATAGGTCTTTTGTGTGAGATTTTAGGTTAGTCTGACTAGGAGTTGGGTGGTGTTTAATATTTACTATAGCTGCAAGTAGTGGATGCTTCAAATTCCTGTGTTGTTTTTGATATTTTGTTTCTCCCCTTGTCTTTGGGCTTCCCTAAGAACTCATCCTTAGAGTCAGTGTCTTGCCCATCTCTCAACTGTAATCCTGTGTTATTGATTTGGAGCTCTTTTGTTGTGATAAAGAGTGGAGGAAGGGATGTGTTTTATAATCTTATGATTGAATCTCAGTCTTTTAATGGGCCTGCATTCCTTGCCTATGTGTGACCTTCACAAGTGTTTCTTAGATTTTTCCAGGCTTAGGTGAAGGGACCGTGAAAGCCTGTATTTGGGAAAATTCCCTTCCCCCAGCTCAGACAACAATCAGTAAATCTTTTACAGGAAATATTAAGCCTTGTTCTATAAAATGCTCTGAATATATTTCCAAATGGTTTCCTTTCCATCTGCCAGAGCCCTAAAGCCTTCTTTTTCTTGGCTCTTAATGTGAGAATCTGTTGGGGATTTTTGAGGTAAATACATGAATATGTGGGGATTCCCTAAAACTGTGGGCCCCTGGACTTTCTCACTCTTAGGTTAATTCATACTGAGCCTGTAGCAGTTTGTCAAAATAACCATTTAAGTTTATTGCTGTAGCAGGCTCTGCTTCAGGTAAGCAGATTTTTGCTGTGACACCTTGGATTCACCTCCCATTCTAGATTTCAGGGTGATTGTTTGCTCTGTGCCCTCTGTTCTCTAATGGATTCAAGAAAAGTCATTGATTTCAGTTTGTTCAACTTTTTTCTTGTAAGACTGGAAGTGATGACTTCTAAATCTTTAAATGTCAGAGATGAAAACAGAAGTCTTTTTTTACCATCAAAAGTATTGGTTCAAGGCTACCATATTAGCTTGAATATATAAAGGCCTAACACAATGCTGGACATAGAGTAGTTATTCATTAAATATTAAATTCCTTTCCTTTTATTTTCTCCTAATGAAGTAAGGTTCAATTTGTGATGTATTAATGCAGTATACCCTATTTTCTCTCTGTCTCTGTCTCTCCCTCTCTGAATCATTTTTACAGTAATTTTGACTGCTATAAGTCCTCCAAGCCTTGTATTTGAGTATCAGTCATGTTATTATTGGTACCATTAAGAGCTATTGCCATAATAAAGCGATTCTAGGCACTGAAAAAGTGTAAAAATTAAATTGTAGTAGAAGGAAAGCCTTTTTCCAGACTGAATAAACAAAGTCATAAATTCTAGATTCCTTAAAGTGATATCTCCAATTATTCTCATTTGTGAGCAGTTACTGGAGAATTTGTAATTCTCTCTTTTTTTTTTTAAAGATTTTATTTATTTATTTGAGAGAGAGAGAATGAGAGACAGAGAGCATGAGAGGGAGGAGAGTCAGAGGGAGAAGCAGGCTCCCTGCCGAGCAGGGAGCCCGATGCAGGACTCGATCCCGGGACTCCAGGATCATGACCTGAGCCGAAGGCAGTCGCTTAACCAACTGAGCCACCCAGGCGCCCCGAGAATTTGTAATTCTCTTAACAAACTTTATACACAATAGACATTGGTTCTCAAATAATAATCTAAAATGTTCAGTAGTAATTAAGAGACAGAAATACTTTAGAAATCCCCAGCTCCAAAAAGTTTCCATGATAGCTATAGAATTAATGCTAGGAAATAGGAAAATTAAGAAAAAAAAATTGTAATAGATTTTTATGCTATGTAATAAATAACCTCAAACATAGTGAGCTCAAACAACACACATTTATTATCTCATAGTTTCTATGGGTACAGGAGTACAGGCATGGCATAACTAGAGCTTTTATAAGGCTACAATCAAGATGTAGACCGTGGTTGGGTTGTAATCTGGGGGATTGACTAAGGAAGGGTCCACTTCTAAACTCCTTCAAATTGTTGGCAGAATTTATTTCCTTTTAGCTACAGGATTGAAAGAAACTTGATTATTTGAAAGAAGCAACAGAGAGTGAAAGAAATTAATAATACAAGTCTTTTATAACTTAACATGATCGTGGGAATGACATCTCATCACCTTTGTTGCATTTCATTGGTTAGAAGCAAGTCATATGTTCCACCCACACTCAAGGGGAGGGTATTATACAAAGCATGAACAAAAGGATGTAAAAATCACTGAGAGTCACTTTAATGTTTGTCCACCACAGAATGTTAGTCAGACCCAGGTAATATTCAGCAGAAGCCAAGTCTAGAAATTGCTGTTGCACTTGGAGAAAAGTCAAAATTGTGTGGAAAAATACGATCTATAGTTACCTAATTTTGTTTTTGTTAGTTATAATTCTTAGGTAAAATTGATGACATTATTGAATATTAAATGAAAGGAAATTGGCTTATAATTCTGTATATTCATTTGATGACAAATCACATGTAGGTAATTATTACATGAGAAAAACAACTTTAGAAAATGAAAATATGTTTATTGTTCATAGCCTTCACAAATTAGACATTACATATACCAAAAGACATAAAGTAAGTTGTACAAATTTGTAAAGTTAAAGTAAATGCCTATGTACATTGATTAACAAAAACATATTGTAGAAAATTATACCAATAATGTCTTAATAACAAAAAGTTAAATACATAAGATAATATCATGAATCAATCTATAATTTAATACTACTAAGGATGTCTGTAACAGCTCCAGTGATCATTCAAGACTCTTGAACAGTTGTCTATTACTCCACAGAAAGAAACTTCCAGAGTCTCATAAGCAAAATGTGGTACAAAGAATCCCAGAATAGGAAATCAGAGACATGGGTACTGCTATGAATTAACTCAGATCTTAGACACATCCATCAAATCTTCATTTTGAAGAGGAGCTGGATGGTGGTTATGGTTTAATTGAACTATAAAAGTCATTTCTGCTTCTACATTCTGTTTCCAAACCTAAACAAGTACCGATTAAGCTCTTCTAATAAAATGTTCAGAGAATGACACAAATGATCAGGAGTTGGCTGTAAGGGGTGAAAAATACCTTCTTAGGCATGTTCAAAAAGCTTTTGTAAGTTTGGGCAGGAAAACAGAGTTAAAGGGAAGTAGTCACATTTTAATTTAAATAAGACAAAGTACATTGAAAAATAATTAAAATTAAATTTTAATTTAAATAAGACAAAGTACATTGAAAAAACAAATATGCTTTTGTGGGAAAAATAATCTATAATTTTATTTAACTCACTGTGTATTCAAATGTTAAACTCTTATTAAATTCAGAAATAGACAAAGATACAAAAGAGGTCAGTGTATATGATATTTAATTCAAAGATAGAGTTCCTTTCTCTCATTTTTACCTACTTATTTTCTTTTATTTTTTAATCAAGGTATAATTGACGTGTAACATTCTATTAGTTTCAGGTGTACAATATGATTAATTATTTATATACACTGGGAAATGATCCCCGAAATAAATTTGGTTTCCCCTGTAGCCATGTAAAGTTACATAATATGCAATATTATTGACTTAGTCACAATGCTGTATATTACATCCCCATAATTTACTTATTTTATGACTGGAAGTTTGTACCTCTTGAGTCCTTCATCCATTCTGTGTCCCCCAACCTCCCTCCTTTCTGGCAACCACTGATCTTTTCTCTACATCTATGAGTTTTGTTTTGTTTGTTCATTTGCTCTGTTTTTCAGATTCCACACATAAATAAAATCATACAGTATTTGTCTTTGTTTGAGTTAATTTCACTTAGCATATTACCCTCATGGTCCATCCATATTATTTCAAATGGCAAGACTTTATTTATTTCTTTCTTTTAAGGCTAAATAGTATACTATTGTGTATATACAACATCTTCTTTATCCATTCATACATCAGTGGTCACTTTTGTTGTTTCCATATTCTGGCCCTTGTGAGTAATACTGCAATGAACATAAGGGTGCATATATCTTTTCAAAATAGAATATTTGTTTTTTTCAGATGAATACCCAGAAGTGGAACTGCTGGGTCATATGGAGCTATATTTTTAGTTTTCTCAGGAGCCGAGATACTGTTTCTCATAGTAGCTGCACCAGTTTACATTCCACCAACAATGCATGGGCATTCTCTTTTCTCCACATCCTTAGCAAAACTTGTTGCTTCTTGTCTTTTTGATAGTAGCCATTCTGACGAATGTGAGGTGATATGTCATTGTAGTTGTGATTTGCATTTTCCTGATGATTAGTGATGTTGAACATCTTTTCATGTGCCTGTTGGCCATTAGTATGTCTTTTTGGAAGAATGTCTATTCAGATCCTCTGTCTGTTTTTAATTGGATTGGTTGGTTTTGGTTTTGTTGTTGTTATTGGGTTCTATGAGTTTTTATATTTTTTAAATATTAACCCCTTCTCACATATATGGTTTAAACTACTACCTCCTATTCAGTAGGCTGACTATTTATTTTGTTGATGGTTTCCTCACTGTACAGACACTTTTTAGTCTAATGGAATACCATTTGTTTATTTTTGCTTTTGTTGCCATTGACCTTGGAGTCAGATCCAAATAATACCACCAAAAGCGATGTCAAGGAATTTACCCCTATGCTTTCTTGTAGGAGTTTTATGCTTTCAGGTCTTACATTCAACTCTTTAATCCATTCTGAGTTAATTTTTGTGTATGGCATTAAGATAGTTGCCCAGTTTCATTATTTTATATGTGGCTGTACAGTTTTCTCAATACCATTTATTGAAGAGATTGTCCTTTTTCTGTTGTATAGTCCTGTCTACTTTGTCATGGATTAAATTGTCATATATATATATGGGTTTGTTTCTGTGCCCACTGTTTTCTTCCATTGATCCATGTGTCTATTTTTATGCTAAAACTATACTGTTTTGATTACTATAGCTTTGTAATGGAGTTTGAAATCTGGGCATGAGGTATCTCTGGCTATGTTCTTCTTAAGATTGCTTTGGCTATTAGGGATCTTTTGTGGCTCTATACAAATTTTAGTATTGTTTGTTCTGTTGCCATAAAAAGTGGCATTGGAATTTTGATAGGGATTGCATTGAATCTATAAATTGCTTTGGGTAATATGGACATTTTAATAAGATTAATTCTTCCAATGCATAGGCATGGGGTATCTTTCCATTTATTTGTATCTTCTATTTATTTTATCAGTGTCTTGTAGTTTTCAGTGTATAGGTCTTTCACCTCTTTGGTTGAATTTATTCCTATATATTTTATTCTTTTTGATTCAATTGTAAATAGGGTTGTTTTCCTAATTTCTCTTTTTGATAGTTTCAATTCATTATTTAGTGTATAAAAATATGTAACAGATTTATGTATATTTTGTATCCTGTGACTTTGCAGAATTTGTTTATTCTAATAATGTTTTTGGTGAAAACTTTAAGGCTTTCTGTATATTAAATCATGTTGTTGTCTGCAAATGGTGACAGTTTTACTTCTTTCTTTCCAATCTGGATGCCTTTTATGTTTTTTCTTTTCAAATTGCTCCAGCTGGGACTTCCAGTGCTGTGTTGAATAAAAACGGTGAGAGTGTACATCCTTGTCTTGTTCCTGATCTTAGAAAGCTTTCAGATTTTCACTATTGAGTATAGTAGCTGTGGGCGTGTCATATATGGCTTTTATTATATTGAGGTACTTTACCTCTATATCCACTTTGTTGAGCATTTTTATCATAAACTGGTGTTGAATTTTATCAAATGCTTTTTCTATGTCTACTAAGATGAGTAATGAACACACAATTTTTTCCTTTATTTTGTTACTGTGATTTGGATGGATAGTCCATGATTTGGAAATGTTAAGCCATTCTTGCATCCTTGGAATAAATCCCACTTGATCATGATATATAGTGCTTTTAATGTATTGGTGAATTTGGTTTGCTACTATTTTGTTGAGTATTTTTGCATGTATATTGATCGGGGTGTTGGCCAATAATTTTCTTCTTTTGTGGTGTCTTTGTCTGGTTTTAGTATCAAGGTAATGCTGGCCTCATAAAATGAGTTGGGAAGCATTCCTTCCTCTTTAATTTTTTGGAAGAGTCTGAGAAGGATAACTATTAAATAATTTTTGATGTTAAGTAGAATTTACCAGTGAAACTATCTGGTCCTGGACTTTTGTTTATTGGGAGGTTTTTTTGGGGGGGGTAGTTTTGGATTACTGATCTAATCTCCTTGCTAGAAATTAATGTCTTCAGATTTTCTGTTTCTTTGTGATTCAGTTTTGGAAGATTGGGTATTTCTTGGAATTGATCCATTTCTTCTAGGTTGTCCTCTTTGTTGACATGAATGCTTCACAATAGTTTTTATGATCCTTTGTATTTCTTTAGTATCAGTTGTGACTTATTTTTAATTTTTGAGTTTTTTGAGCCCTCTTTTTTTCTTGGTATGTCTAGGTAACAGTTTATCAAATTTGTTAGTCTTTTGAAAGAACCAGCTCTTTGTTTCATTGATCTTTTTTTATCATCTTTTTAGTCTCTGTTTTTCACTCTGATCTTTCTTTCTGTTAACTTTGGGCTTCATTTATTTCTCATTTTTCTAGTTCCTTTAGGTGTAAACTTAGATTGTTTATTTGAAATTTTTGTGGTTTTTTTGAGGTAGGTCTGTTTTACTATGACCCTCCCTCTTTGAATTTCTGCCTCACATTGATTTAAGTATCTTGTGTTTTCAATTTCATTTGTCTCAAGGTATTTTTTAAATTTTTTCTTTTGATTTCTTCATTGATCCATTGGTTGTTCATTGGTATGTTTTTAATTTTCACATATTTGTAATTTTTTCAATGTTATCCTTCTGATTGATTTCCAGCTTGTTTTTTTGTTTTGTTTTGTTTTGTTTTGTTTTTCTTTTACCATTGTGGTCTAAAAAGATGGTTGATAGGATTTCACTTGTCCTAAATTTATTGAGACTTGTGTTGTGGCCTTACATAATCTATCCTGGAGAATGTTCCATGTGCACTTGAGAACAATGTATATTCTGCTATTTTGGATGGAATGTTCTGTATAAATCTGTTAAGTCCTTCTGGTCTAATGTGTCATTTAAAGCTGATGTTTCCTGGGGCTCCTGGGTGGCTCAATTGGTTAAGCGTCTGACTCTTGGTTTCGGCTCAGGTCATAATCTCCTAGGTTGTGAGATTGAGCCCTGTGTCGGGCTCCATGCTCAGCAGCGGTCTGCTTGAGGATTCTCTTCCTCTGCCCCGCCCCCCACTTGCACACACACACACACACACACTCTCTCTCTCTCTCTCTCTCTCAAATAAATAAATAAATCTTAAAAAAAAAAAGCTGGTGTTTCCTTATTGATTTTCTATATGGATGACCGATCCATTGATGTAAGTGTAGTATTTATGTTCCCTGCAGTTACTGGATTGCTGTCAATTTCTCCCTTTGGTTCTGTTAATACTTGCTTTCTGTATTTAGGTGCTCCTGTGTTGGGTGGATAGATATTTACAAGTGTTATATCTTCTTGCTAGATTGACCCCTTTATCATTCTATAATTCCCATCTTTGCCTTTTATTACAGTCTTTGTTTTAAAGCCTGTTTTGTCTAATGTAAGTCTAGCTATACCAGCTTTCTTTTGGTTTCCATTTGCATGAAATATATTTTTCTATCCCTTCACTTTTAGTCTGTGTGTGTTCTTATATCAGAGATAAGTTTCTAATAGGCAGCATACAGATGGGTCTTGTTTTTATATCCATTCAGTGATTGTATGGTAGTAGAATTTAGTCCACTACATTTAAAGTAATTATAAATAGGTATATACTTTTTGCTGCTTTGTTAATTGTTTTCTGGAGGTTGTGTAGTTCTTTCTTGTTCCTTTCTTCTCCTCTTGCTCTTTTTACTTATGGTTTGATGGTTTGATGTCTTTCTTGAGTGTTATATTTAGATACCATTCTCATTATCTTTTGTGTATCTACTTTAGGGTTTTGCTTTGTGGTTATCATGATAATTATATATATATATATATATAGTGTCTATTTTAAGTTGATAGCATGTTAAGTTTTAATACATTTTGAAACTCTATACTTTTCCTCACCCTCTCCCACATTTTATGTTTTTGATGTCACATTTTACATCTTTTTCTTTTTCTTTTGTGTATCCCATAACTAATTGTTGACATAGTTATTTTTATTACTTTTGTCCTTTAACCTTAATGCTAGCTTTATAAGTGATTAGTTCACTACCTTTATTATATATTTACCATTATCAGTGAGATTTTTAATTTCATGTTTTCTTCTTACTAATTAGTGCCCCCCCCCCAGCTTAAATAAGTTCCTTTAATAATTTTTGTAAGGCCAGTTTAATGGTAGTGAATTTATTTAGTTTTTGCATGTCTGGAAAACTCTTTATTTTTCCTTTAAATTCTGAATGATAACCTTGCTGGGTAGAGTATTCTTGGCTGCAAGTTTTTGCTTTTAGCACTTTGAATATATCATGCCTTTTTTTTTTGGCCTGCAAAATTTCTGCTGAAAAATTTGCTGTTAGTCTTATTGAGTTTGTCTTGTACATAAGTTGTGTTTCTCTGGTTGCTTTTAGGATTCTCTCTTTATTTTTAACTTTTGACATTTCACTTAAAATGTGTCTTACTGTGGATCTCTTAGGGTTCATCTTTTTTGGAACTTTCTGGGCTTCCTGGATCTGGATGTTTTTTTCTTCCCCAGGTTAGGGAAGATTGCTGCCATTATTTTTTAAAGTAAATTTGCTGTCTGTTTCGATCTCTCTTCTCCTTCTGGGACTCCTATTATGAGAATGTTTTTTCACTTGATGCTATCCCATAGGTCCCTTAAGCTATTCTTCACTTTTTAAAATTCTTTTTTTTTTCTTTTTCTCTATTGAATGAGTTCCACTTCCCTGTCTTGTATGTCACTGATTCTTTCTTCTACTTCATCTTGTATGCTGCTGAACACCTGTAGTGTTTTTTGTTTTGTTTTTAAGTTTAGTTAATGTATTCTTTAGCTCTTTGACTTTTGTTTGTACTTTTTATATATTTTCTTTGTTGAAGTTCTTTCTGTGTTCCTATATACTTCCTCTGAGATCAGTGAACATCTTAATAACCATTACTTTGAACTTTTTATCAGGTAAATTACTTATTTCTGTTTCATGAAAATTTTTATCTGGGGCTTTGTATGGTCCTTTATTTTGGAACATATTCTTCTCTTATTTTGCCTGGCTTTGTTTTTGTTTCTACATGTTAGGGAAAACAACTACCAAATGTAGAAGGAATGGCTTTGTGGGGATCAAACTTACTGTTCAATCTTACCTTTGTTCTTAGTTGTCTCTCACACCTTTGTGATTCTCTAAGCAACCAGATTTATTCCTGATAGATCCCAGTTGTGAGGGTGTGTCAAGACCTTTGAATGTTCCAAAGTGAAGGGTCTCATTCAGCCCCTAGTTTGAAGCTGATTGGAAGTCAGACCCTCAGGCAGTGGCTTTTAAAGTATGAAAATATATACAGTCCTATGGGACCACAATTATAAACCCCACTGGCCTCATCTTCCGCCAATCTAGAGGTGTCCCTGGGTGACAGTTGCAAAATCAGGGCTGTAGGCATATCTATCTATCTATCTATCTATCTATCTATCTATCTATCAATCATCTTAGGCTTCCTCTTCTGTTTATAATATATATATGATATCATATATATATTCATTCCTTTCTGGGAGATACTGGTGACCTGTAGCACTGCCAAAGGAAAGTGCAAAGATGGCTTTTTCTAGCCTACGTTCCCTGAGAGCACCTTCATAGTCTTTAGTTGGGTTGTCAACCTGAAGCATATCCCTTAGGTTATAAGCTCCAGGATAAGTAATAAGGTTTTTTTTGTTTTTTTTTTTTCCATAGAGACTTGAATTTATTTCAGTTGGTTGTCAGTGCAGTTTCCTGAATACGGTAGCCTGCCAAAAACTGTCTCTTTAATTGTTTCACTTATATCAGGCCCAGAAACAAAAGATCTCCTTGCCACCAGGGCCAGTCTTTCAAGGGGGAATTTCCTATGTGAACTGTGTCAGCTTTGGTAGGATCATGGGGGAATGCTGGGCCTGGGCATGTCCACCTACCTGCTTTGGTGAGGTGGGCTGTCAGGGAATGCCAAGCCAGGGCATGTCTACCACCTGGTTTGGGCGAAGAAGGCCTGCAGGGGAGCATCTGCCTGTGGGGTTTATCAGGGTGTAGCCATAGGAGGGGTACGGGGGCAGGATACACCAGCCCAACAGGTTTAGCAGAGATGGGCAACAGGCGAGCAGTGACATGGGATAAATGTTGTTATCAGGGTAGAGGAAAAGTACAAAAGTTGTGCCTGCCAACACTGGTGCCTACAAGAAAAGACAGTGCACAAATGATGCCCACCAGCACCATTATCCCTGGAGAGAGTTCCAATAGGCCACTTCCCCTTTGGCAGACACTTTAAGATTAACCAATGAATCTTCTTCACATATGTTCTAGGTGCTTTATAATCTGCTGTTTTTGTGCTGGGCGCTGGGGTGAGTGAATCTGTCTGTGAGAACTTTAAATATGTAGTCTCAGTTTCATATAGTCCTTTGGGTCTCCTGGACATAAGCCCTGCTGGTTTTCAAAACCAGGTGTTTTAGGGGCTCTTCTCTAGTGCAGGTTTGAATGTTTAGGTGCCTAATGTGGGGTTCAAACTCTTCACTCATCAAGGACACACTCTGTATTTGTGAGATCACTCCACTTGTGGGTCACCATGCTGTGGGTGGGTTTTTCAAACTGCATCTCTGCCTCTCCTAACTGTCTCATTGTGGCTTTTTTAGTCTTTGTTACAGAGGAGCTGTTCAGCTAGTTATAAGGTCTTTTTTCAGAGAGAATTGTTCATATGTAGCTGTATATTTGGTGTGTTCATGGGAGGAGGTGAGTCAGGGTCTTCCTGTGCTGCCCTTTTGAATCACTTCCTCCTCTACTACTTTTTAAGAAAGAATTTCTCCTTCTGTTTATTATCATTGAATAATGATTATTTTATTTTTAGAAGTGCAGGTCAGAAAGCAAAACAAGTTAAACATTTGTTCCAAATAATAAGTTGTTTTTTTAGAATGGTGACAGGGGATATTTATTTAGAGAGAATCATGGAGATCTGTAATATAAATACCAAAGCAAAGTTTTCTTTCTTTCTTTCTTTCTTTCTTTCTTTCTTTCTTTCTTTCTTTC
>NW_023270231.1:9868776-9919322 GCF_011800145.1 Mirounga leonina
TTCTTTCTTTCTTTCTTTCTTTCTTTCTTTCTTTCTTTCTTTCTTTCATGATTTTACTTATTTATTCATGAGAAACAGAGAGAGAGAGAGGCAGAGGGAGAAGTAGGCTCCCCAAGGAGCAAGGGGCTAATGTGGGACTCAATCCCAGGACCCCCGGAACCATGACCTGAGCCAAAGGCAGACACTTAACCATCTCAGCCACCCAGGCACCTGAAAGCAAAGATTTCTTAATGTGGACTCATTCACAGTCAATACTGGAGATTTTTAAATATAGAATGAGCATGATCTTTGCCTCCAAAACATGTTGGTTTAAAATCTTGGTTGTTACCAACAGTGCAAAGTCATGGACAAGTTCTCTCTCATACTGTATCCTCATTTTTAAATTGGATGTTACTATTCCAACATAAGAGACTAGTTGTAAGAATTAAATGAGGTAACTTAGGTAAATAAACTACCTAGAATGATTTTGGTACTCAAAAATGATATCACATGACTGATATTTTAATGTCAACAATTATGATTATGAAACCTTTCATCCTATAGTTGAAAATTATATTAATCCACATAGTAAACTAGTTCCACCTCTATCTGCCTCAGTGGAATGGAGAAACTCACATAAATCTCCTTGTAGAATGTGGAGTATGGTTTTAAAGAAAGAATTCAAGGGTATAGAAGAATTTCTGTTTTTCCTCTATTTGCATCATTGGTGATACAGTTTAAGTGGTATGCTATCATAATATTTTAAAACTATGGAGCTGAGAGATTATTTACTCTTTCCCCACCATTCAAAAGATGAAAAAGAATGAGGAACTTCATCATTCATTTAAAAAATATTGAGTACTCAATGAAATGGTATGGATACATTGGAGACAAATGGATGACTGAATGAATACTAAACAAATGGATAAACAAATGACTCTACCTTGACTCTCAAATAGCTAATACTTGAGTGTGATAGACAAACATTAATCAAATCATTCTACAAATAACTATTCCAGGGAGGTTGTGATATTTTTCATGGTTGTAGGGTTCAAGGACTAAAATCCAATTTAAGGCAATGCCCAGAAATAATTTATTGCACACTGTATATATTCTCAATTTTGTTTTTTTCTAAAAGTTTCACACTTTTTCCAATCAAATGATTTCAAATTTTATAGCTTAAATATATTATGCTAATCAAATGATGTCAGTAACATTTATCATATTTGATTCTCTCATATGATGAACTGTGTAACCTAAAATCTTTCAACTTAATTATTATTTTTTTTAAAGATTTTTATTGATTTATTTGACAGAGAGAGACACAGCGAGAGAGGGAATACAAGCAGGGGGAGTAGAAGAGGGAGAAGCAGGCTTCCCGCAGAGCAGGGAGCCCGATGCGAGGCTCGATCCCAGCACCCTGGGATCATGACCTGAGCTGAAGGCAAACACTTAATGACTGAGCCACCCAGGCGCCCCTCAACTTAATTATTGGTACATTTGTAATTAAATCATTGTAGTATTCCAGATGATATTTTTTGCAAATTTAGTGTTCGTAAAGCTTGTGTGAACATATAAATTTAATATACGGTGTATATCATTTGCTTACCAGATACATAAAAATTAATGGCTTTTGTACTGACATAAATCAAAAGTTAAATAGTACAGTCACTCTTAAATACACTTACCAATACTAGTTAATAGGTAAATAGTATGGCTATTTTCAATATATTCTAAAAAAAACCCAGTACTCTAGGGAAAAAAAAATATGTGGTACCCATAATAACAAGAACTCTTATTTATTCAGCAGTGGGTTTTTTTTATGCATACAGCCCTGGTTTAGCATTTTACATTTATGAGCTCATCTAGTCTCAACCTCAGCATCTGAAGTATATACTATTACTAGTTTCATTTCAATTATAAAGAAAATGAAGCAGAGAAAGAATAAACAACTTGGCTTGGATCACATTTCTAATCAGAATGCTACATAAAAGATGTGATAGGTGACAAATCTATTATACAGACAGTATGAATTACAGACATTCAGAAGGAGGGATCATGGGGGTGGGAAGATGAAGAACATTTTCATTAGGTTGTTGCTCTTGAGTCATGGCATGTAAAGCCTGGAATTCAGATGAGGGCGTATTTGTGCTGCTGAGCTATGGCTAAAATGACATGTTTATAGACAATTATTTTAATGAAAGTATGAGGAGAAAATCAAGATGAAATCCATGATCCATGATGTAATGGCAGGAAACATTGCTGGAATGGTAGGTTGGTTCAATTTCAAGGGATTTTAAAAATCATGGAAGAAAAAAATGCAAAGAACTTGTTTTTCCTTACTATGTGTAAAGGATATCTGCTGTTCTCTCCTATCTCATTTTATAAAGGAACTTCTCCTGTATAGGATACTGTTTGAAACTAGAAAAGCATCTCCTGGGTTGGCAACCTGTACTTGGGCCTAGGTATGAGAACATGGTCCAGTACTCTCTCATGCCAATGGGAAGAATCAGATTGCCTTTTATATTGATTTGTAATGGTACTTTCAGTGCTGGTATCTGCCATTTACATGGGGACTAAAAATGAAATAATGATATATATAGATGCTCCATAAAAGCTGTAGAGTAAACCAGAACTCTTATTTATCATAAGTTATTAGAGACAGTTTATCTCTGAGTGTACCTTCAAGATAATAAGTGACCAATACTTTTCACCCAATCCCATATCAAGAACCTACAGATAAAGTATATTACAAGTAAATAATGGAGAGCTGAGGCCAATAATTTGAATTGATATTGTTAGTTTTGTGGTGCATTCATTCTAAATTATTCTGGCTTTACCAAGTTCTGGATATTGAAAAAACAAACAAAAAAAACCACTTACTGTTTTCATTGATTTTGAATAATTCGGTCACATCCACTTAAGTTCATGTGTTGCTTTAGCTAGATAAACTTAGTGTTAAGAGTGTCTCATCAAAAATAAATTCTGAAGAAATCCTTAAATATCTTATCATTTTCTGTGTTTTCATAGTCCTTTACATTTTAAGTCACTCCTTATCTTTTTACTGCAGGGCAGAACAAACTGACACACTTCTTTAGATGAAAACAGGCATCCTTTTCTATATGGTGGTCATGCAGAAGCCAAAGCATTTGTGTTACAAGAGTGCCTGGGTGGCTCAGTCATTAAGTGTCTACCTTTGGCTCAGGTCATGATCCCAGGGTCCTGGGATCAAGCCCCGCATCGCGCTCCCTGCTCACTGGGGAGCTTGCTTCTCCCTCTCCCACTCCCCCTGCTTGTGTTCCCTCTCTCACTGTGTCTCTCTCTGTCAAATAAATAAATAAAATCTTAAAAAAAAAAGCATCTGTATTATAACTCATCATCATCATAATGTTTCTGAGGTTTTTCTTTTTTTTTTTGTTTTTCAGCATATTTTTAGTGTGCTTCCTTGGTTTCTTGTGCTTAATATAACTGGAAATTTACTCTTATGTTTCATAGAAATGTGAGACATAAAAGCATAGTTATTAAAACTGCATAATGGAAACTGATACTTAAATACTTAATAATAATTAATAATTCTGTATCTCAGAGAAATGAAAAAGGACTTCAGGCACATACTTCCAAGTGAATTATCTTCTCTGTCTAGAGCTTTCTAAATAGATGGTACCTTTGAATTCCTATTAGGCTGGAGAGAAATAAAACCATCAAATGAAATATCAATGTAGAAGTTATAGTATAAATAACAACAAAACAACAGCAATAACAAACAGCAACAACATCAATAAAGCATCAGTAGTTTGAGTGGAATTGTGAAATACCTGTTTATTATTTAAATATATACAAAAAAATTTTTACTTTAAAAAGTTCTTATATTTTACCTGACATACTTTGGAAAGTGAAAGCTATTAACCTGAGGAGATTTAGAAGACAATAGTATTTGAAAACAGTAATTCAAAGCTTCTATAGCATAAGGAAATATGAGGGAAAGCTAAAGTAATAAACATGGTACTTTTAGCCTCTGAGACTTGGTAACTGAAATTGGGGCACTGTGGGGCACTTTCAGGACTTCTAGAAAGTTAAAGGAAGACATGAAAAATAAGATGGTCATAAGATAAAGCACAGCTATACTAATTAAAAACTAAGCTTAATTATTTACGCCTTTTTGTACCTTAACATAAAGTTTGATTTACAACTATCTATTTGATTGCTCTGTGATAAATTGTCAATACAGTAAATGCTAAGTTGACAATCTGGTCATGTATTCAACATATAAATAAGATAAACTTCTCAGGGAAGAAAAACTTAGTAATTTCTTTAGTAAAAGAAAACCTACTCTATCTCCTTTCATTTAAAGGAAAAAAATATAAAGTTCTTCTTGTTTGTTTTTTTTTTTAGATCAATGTTTTGCTGTGGAACATTTCATAAAGTACCTTGCATAGTCATTTTAAATCTATAAATTTAGGCTGCTGTTTTTGCTTTTATTTATACCACAGGAAAGGTATATGTACTTTGTGGTAGTTTAGTAATTGGAATAATGAGACAAATAAAGGAAAATGCAAGAAATTAATGCCTAGTGAATGATTTTAATTAGTTGGCAACAGCTTTTAGTAGTAAAGAGAAAATAGGATGTACAATGACTAACATTCACATAAATATTATTATGCTATCATTATATTTATTTAAAATATGTTTTAATAGACATTTTAATAGGTGGATGTAAATGATTTATTTGATGCTTTTAGAAAAAGAAGATAAACTCTTAGACGTAGCAAAATAAACTGAGTACATTAAAATATTTCTTCTTTCTCTAACCTGTATTGAAGTGATAAAGGAAGAGATTTAGGATCATAAAAGGAATAGTAATAAAGCTGAGGTCCTAATTTACTTCCGAGTTTTATTTCAACTTAGTTCTTCATTGCTGTAAGGCACAAAAGTTATTGAATTTTACGACATTCACCTCACGCTGGTTTCCTATCAAACAGAATATCAGTAGAACACCTCTGCTGAGCTCCCTACATGAAATTGTCCTTTTGTACGTCTCATAATCTGCTGCGATATGGCCAAGCATCTGGCGGTGACAAGCAGACGTCTTTGATTTATTGGCTAATATCACCACTTGTTAGTGGATGGTTGAGCAGGAGACTAAAAGAGCATAAAATCAGAGAGAATAAATTATGAAGGCACCGAACTGTGCCATTATAAACCCTTCCTTGTCACAGCTGTGACATCTCATAGGAAATGGAGGATGACAGCAGCGTTCCTTCTTCAAAGGGCCAATACCTTCTACTTGTGATCCTGACCATAAATAAATAAATAAAGCAAACAAACCACATAAGCAAGTCAGAACTCAAATAAGAAATGCCTTTCTCTCAATAGAGCACTTGGGTTCCAGTTTTCTTCTTTTACTTTTGAAAGTAGTACAGAACAAAGCCAACTTCGATTAGAAGCATACACTAGGAGAGCTCCAGGATATTAAGTACATCTGTCGTGTATGCTGGAACCTAAAAACTCAGGAGGTTGACTTACCCTACATGGCTTTTCCCTTTAGTCTCCCTGAGAAGCTTACTCTTATTTAAATTGGTTACCCAAATAGTGTTTTAATAGGTCAGTTTAGCCAATCCACACGTACTACAAATCTCTGCCTAGCAAATGACTTAAGTTTACCTGTCTTCAGGTAATATCTGATAAAACAATGATCTAGAGTAATTTAAAAATTGTATTGGCCTTTTACATTAGTATAATTTATTAAAGTAATCAAAACACGTCTGAGAATAAAAATTTGTTAAAAATGCATAGTAGTAATAAAATTACTATGCACTAGTGGAGAGAACATACATCTTGGAACTTGGAGTCATTTCTTAGATTTTCATCCTCTAATATATTACCACATTTAAATATCTAATCAAGTTTCTTTGAAATATAACATTTACTTTATTCTATATTGAGATTTTAATATCTTATACATTCTGAATTTAAGTAAGATTAAATCAAAGAAAAGGCAAATTAAATGAGTATATCCTTCACTTTCACAAACACTGTCCCAGCTGCATACTTTCATTAATTCATTTCAATAGTCATGAAAGGATAACTTTTGAGTTCAGTCTTATGCATATCTTTCATAGGGAAATGACTATAGAAAGGTGTTGTACGGTGAGGTTTAGAATTGTCAAATAGTGTATCCAGAGAACTCTAAGTTAAATGTTTTATTACCAAAATAATAATAATTAATAATAATAATAATAATACATAAAGAGGGCAGGGAGAAACGTTTGGAGGTGATGGCTGTTTCTATGGTATAGATTGTGGTGATGGTTTCATGAGTGTATACTTATCTCCATATTCTTCAAGTTGTATTCATGTGTATAGAAATTTTATATGTCAATCATACCTCAATAAAGTGGTTTAAAAAAAATCAGTGTGGATAGAGAAATAATGCATCAGAAGAATAGTGGGAGACAAATCTAAAGAGAGAAATTGAGGGCATATTATCAAAGGATCTGTCTGCCATGAAGTACGTTAAATCATTTATTAATTTATAGTCTACCTTATTTTATTTTATTTTATTTTATTTTTATAAAGATTTTATTTATTTATTTGAGACAGAGAGAATGAGAGAGAGAGAGCACATGAGAGGTGGGGAGGGTCAGAGGCAGAAGCAGGCTCCCTGCCGAGCAGGGAGCCCGATGCGGGACTCGATCCAGGGACTCCGGGATCATGACCTGAGCCGAAGGCAGTCGCTTAACCAACTGAGCCACCCAGGCGCCCCAGTCTACCTTATTTTAGAAAGAGTTTTTTACTAATTACAAAGACATAAACTATAGCAAAATGCAATAAATCAAAAGTAGGTTTAAAAAATAAAAATAAATATAAATTTAAAAATGAAGCCAAGAATAAAGCTAATACTGAACTGTAAACCATAAGCCTCTTCAGTATTATAAAGATGGCTCATAATCTTTGCTCAAAGCTTTTTAAAAAATATTTTTAAAGATTTTATTTATTTATTTGCCAGAGAGAGAGAGAGAAAGAGAGAGCACAAGCAGGGGGAGTGGCAGGCAGAGGGAGAAGCAGCCTCCCCACTGAGCAAGGAGCCTGATGCAGGACTCCATCCCAGGACCCTGGGATCATGACCTGAGCCAAAGGCAGATGCTAAACCGACTGAGCCACCCAGGCATCCCTTTGTTCAAAACTTTTTATCAACTATCATAAAAAGAGAAATTAGATGAGTTGTAGTAAGAAAACCTAAATATTGCAGTAGGAAAAAAGAATGACATTTGTAGGACAACTTTTATATTAGCTTATATATTCTTATTATATAACAATAAAGTATTGAATTGAGATCAAGCAATTCCATGGGGGTAGGGTGTGGTAGGTAACTAAAATATTGACTAGATATGTGGAATAGGTGATTGCCTTGTATAGGCATTCCCATTTCTTTGAACAGAGCCAAAGTTTACTTCCAAGTAAGTCTAAGACTTTCAAATTATTTCCAAATTTGTTTAAAAAGAAAAAAAATTCTATGTATTTTTAAAATTTATTTTCTACATTTATGCAATCACATGAATGGGTTTTTACTCAAGTTGGAGGGTACAGCTGATACATAATGGCACAGTGTAGTAATGTATGTACAGTCATTTGGTATATGAAAAACTCACTTTGATGTGTACTCATGGATCCTTCTAACAATGGTCATCTTACATAGAAGCTGAAACTTAGATTAAGTTAGATAGAGGCCTTTGTAACCTCTGATTAAGAGTAAAGTGTCCACTAAAATCCTTCAGTTAAAAACACCAACAAATGCCCCTGAATCAGAAGATGATAGACTCTATAGATAATTCTGGGCTATATAACCAACTCTCCAGAGAGTTTCAAAAGTGATGTTTAAGATTATATTTCCACTTCCTAGTGATTCTCTTCTGCCTCTTTTGGAGCTAGATTAATTATTGGTTTCATGGACGTAATTTTAGCTATAGATTAAATCTTATTTTAGAGCAAAATCATAAATTATATATATATACATAAATATGTACATATGTGATATATGTGATTATTATCACATCATAAACAACAACTTTATGCATTTGATTTCCAATAAAGCAGCCAATTAAAAAAATAATTTATACATTTACATATAAACATGCACATAAACCTGCATCTTTAAATATTTAAATGAGCAAATTATAAATTTTATATTTTTACATAATTTGTACATAATACACATTTACATATAATCATATTTTTGGAGTATATACTGTATTTTGACTATACATACTTGAGTGCTAAGTGGTCTATACACATTATTTTAGTTAGTCTTCTCGAAGTATCTGGAACGTAGGTATCATTATTCAGTAGTTCAGAAATATGAAATATCCAGCTAATAAGTGGAGGAGCTCAGATTCAAAATTGGATCTCTTAAAATGAAAGTCCACTTTTTTAAGCAGATCATTCTTTTCTCTATAATAAATTGAATGATGAAGGATACTAAAGGCCTAAAATATTATTATTCCAGTAATCTAAAAGGAGGGATTGCGTGACATAGTTGTAAAATTTTGTGTCTTGAATTTAGCTGAGATTCCCTGCCAAAATTTCTGGTTATTATCTGTTACTTGTTTTCAAGGTACTGACCTGCTCCCTTAAACCTTTTGTTTTGGTTTCCCAGGTACATGGAAAATGCCTATGAATATTTTCTGTCCTGGGTGTTATCCAATCTTTAATAAAATGTATGGCTGTTTAGTTCCTATATGTGAAAAGGAGCCATCTTGACTATAAATGGATCTCAACAATCCAAAGGGCATTCTCAACATCTTCACATGTAATGAGATAGTGTCAAAAATATGCTTTCAAATAAGATGATTCTTTGCATTAGAGAAAGCAGCAATAATGATGTGGACAACTTTTCTATCAGTCTTAATTTCTTTGGTTTGAGGTAACCCTGCAATTAAAACATTACTGAGGCGAATTCTCAATGGCTCAGCACTAGACGCTTCTTACACACTTGACTGGATACAAGTGTAGCCATGTGCAGCCATGTGTGGTAAATCTGTCAGAACTAACAGCAGGGGCTCTGATAAGAGTCCTCCATCAGTAAGCCTACTTGATAGCTCAAGGTCTTTGAATTGTTATCATAACCAGCACCTAATAGTGAGACCAGTAGTAAGGTCTGCTCATATTTCCTCAGTGTGTTTCTGAACTTTTCATAGGTTTATCCTATATTGGGTATTTAAGATCATGTTGTAGTTTAGACCTAACCAGAACTTAAGTACTTTTTTTCCCTTGATGAGAGGGAGAAATTTGGTATATGAAGGAGGGTAGAAGAAATTATTTTCTAAATACAGTAGCATTTTTTGTGAGGATAAAAAACAATAGAAAGTATCTTCCCATTCATATTCAGTAATCATAACACACAAGCTCCTATTTTAGATTAAGCATGTAAGTTACAAATTCCTGATGCTAGGCTTCTCCAATCTCTACTTGAACTATTCTACTAATTTCAGTATAACCTACTTTTTCTGCTCCAGCCAGATTGGCCTAACACTACACCTTAATTTCTTCTTGCTTGACAGTGCTTCTATTCTGTTTAGACACTTCAGGATTTCTCTCCACACCATATCCTTACCAATGGGTGTTTCCTGGTCATGGCTTTAATCTGAGCCATATCAGTATACCATTGAAAACTGATTATTGAACGTTACGTATTCAAAACTTTTACTCATGGCCTAGCATCATGGACTTTTTTTCTGAAATTTTATGCAAAGATAATGCATCCTTTCTCACCAGTTTCACGATTTTGAAGAATTAACATATATTCAAATTAAGCTTGCATATTATGGAGATTTTTTAAAAAAATTTATTATGTTATGTTAATCACCATACATTACATCATTAGTTTTTGATGTAGTGTTCCATGATTCACTGTTTGCGTGTAACACCCAGTGCTCCATTCAGTACATGCCCTCTTTAATACCCATCACCAGGCTAACCCATCCCCCCACCCCCCTCCCCTCTAGAACCCTCAGTTTGTTTTTCAGAGTCCATAGTCTCTCATGGAGATTATTTTTAATGGTCATTCAATATATCCACAGTTTATACCAAAAATAGGTCTTTAATCCAATTGTAAATAGATCCATGCTATGTAATTTCAAAATCGTGTGTGTGTGTGTGTGTGTGTCTGTGTTTGGGTGGATTTATTGCCATTTCTCATTTAGTAGTTTTGCCACATGAGTAATTATGTCAGGAGATGCAAAGGCAAAAGCTATCAGGGACCAGGAAGGTAAAATAAGTGAATAAAAGCAGGAGAAGTATTAGAAAAGCCACAGGGCAGTCTCAAAATTAAGTGGTAACAGATTCAAAGCTACAGTTGCGGAATGTAATGGGAGTTGTGGGCGCTGTGGCGATTTGAAGAACGCATGCCCTACTCAAAGTGGTCCAGTGTTACTCAACTCTGACCATATGCAGCCATGTGATGACATGTTTAGATTAGCCAGATCTTCTGATGTTATTTATAGAGAATTTGGAGATCTGGATTTGTATTTGAAATTTGAGGTTTTTTCTGTATTGGAAAACAATTCACAGCATAGAACAAGCGCAACCATTGGTTGGTGAACTCACATGAGTTCTCAGGTTATTAGTCTGTAAATTCTGAGTATTTCATAGAGTTGAGAGATTCTGATATTGATAGAATAATGAAAAGAACACTTTAAAAGAATCTAGGAAGTAGTTATCTACCATTACTGACAACATCTTAGTTCATTAACATTAGATACAACATAAAACATGTGTAGTAAAATGATATTTCAAGAATGTTCCAACCATTCATTTCAAGAATGATATTTCAAGAATGTTCCACCCCAATCAAGATAAATAATGTATCCATCAATTGAAAAATGTTCCTTATACTTTCCAGTCAAACACAACCCACCACAGGCAGGCACTGGTTTGATTTCTATCACCTCAGATTAGTTTTGCCTATGATAGTATATCATATAAATGGGTTCATTGGTAAATGTTCTTTTATTTATTTATTTATTTATTTATTTATATTTTATTTATTTATTTATTTATCTATTTATTTATTTATTTATTTAAAGATTTTATTTATTTATTTGAGAGAGAGAGAATGAGAGAGAGCACATGAGAGGGGGGAGGGTCAGAGGGAGAAGCAGACTCCCTGCTGAGCAGGGAGCCCGATGCGGGACTTGATCCAGGGACTCCAGGATCATGACCTGAGCCGAAGGCAGTCGCTTAACCAACTGAGCCACCCAGGCGCCCCAGTAAATGTTCTTTTATATCTGACTTTTTCACTTGACAGTGTTTTCGAGATCTATCAAGGCTGTATGTACATGAGTGGTTCATTCATTTTTATTGCTGACTGTAGTGCTCTATCATTTGTTCATGTATTCACTTGTTGATGGCCACCTGGGCTGTTTCCAGTTTTTGGCTATTATGAATAAAGCTACTATGATCATTCTTATGCAAACAAACAAACAAACAAACAAACAAACAAAACAAAACACATACACACACAAAAAAAGAATGTTCCAACCTGGATGATACCTGCATATAATGATCAAAGAGTTCATGAATATTTTTTTATACTTAAAATGTGTCTAAAATGAACACAGTGAAAATTTGAATAGAGAGTGAGGGGAAAGATTTTGGGGTACAACAACTATATTACAGTTTTAAATCTATAATTTGTTGGTTATCTAACATTGCATAAGTCAACTGATCTTTCCAGACTTAGAGTTTTTGTTGTTGTCGTTATTGTGCAGTGTTGGATTAGGTTGGTTGTTTGATAAAATTAGTGTAGTACATAAGATGGATTATGGAGTCTTTCAAAAGAGTAAATGTTAAAACTATAGGTGAAATGATGAGAACATCGTTTGGAAAACTGTGTGACCTTCACAATTTACTTACTGTTTATGAAATGTTTTAGATTGAGGGGTTTGAGTTAAAACTTCCAAAGCTCTGGTATTGTGGCTTTACTGATTTCATAGGAATAAATTGGGATGTTATATCACTTTGGAGTCATAACCAAAAAGAACTTTCACAGTTGAAATTGGCAATAACAATTTCACTTGTGTTTTCACAATGCATAGCGTTATTTGGTTTTCCTCTTTAAAATGTGGTATGGGCAATTCATAGTAGATGGAGTGTCTCCAGTTTTAATCACTTCACTTTTCATTTGAAAAGTAATTCATCATGAGGAGTCAGTGGGGTATAGAGAGCACTAATTGCAGCAAAATATCAAGGACAGTTTTCCTCTGTATTAATTAAACATTAATGAGTAAACTTATTTGCAAATGCATGCTGCAGGGATGGACTTGTCTATCTATGTTTGGTAAATACTGACATTAGGTGTCAAAATAAAGCACGTTAATTGATTTATACAGGAATAGTTTAAAAAGATTGCACCTGGCTTGACATTTTTCTAGGTTTTTATGGAGTAGTTTCTGATAAATTATTTATAAAGAAACTTTTCTTGACCTATCCTAATTACAGGAGTGATTGTTTCCAAACTAATCAATTTTGTATAAATTTGATTTATCAACTTAAGGAATTCTGTAGTAGATGATGAGGAATCAAGTTTCTTTATATTTTCATAAGGACTATGTGGGAAAGTCACTTTTTCCTTGATTATTAGAAATATTTTTTAAGATTTTAGATATTTTAGTTGTTTTTAATTAATGGTTTTTATGAATGTATTCAAGTTTGTTTTTTTAAAAATAACATATTATTTTAAATAGTGTACTTTAGCTATAATCCAAAAACATTAAACAAAATTAAAAGCCTAAGGAGTTCACTTAACTCAAACGTTAAATCTTAAAATAATGTTTTAAGTAAGCTTGCCTTTAATCTTTTAGAGTGTATATGATAAGTTTATACACTGAGAAAAGGCATAAAATAAAGCTTTTTGGGGGGTGCCTGGGTGGCTCAGTTGGTTAAGCGTCTGCCTTGGGCTCAGGTCAGAAAGTCCTGGGATCTGGCTCCCTACTCAGCAGCGAGCCTGCTTCTCCCTCCCCCTCTGCTGCTCTCCCTGATTGTGCTCTCTCACTCTCTCTGTGAAATTAATAAAATCTTTTTAAAAATAAAGGTTTTTGGCCTTTATATTAACTTGTTCTGTAGATATCAAAAGAATTTTCCCAAATAATCTTTAGTTAGTTGGTATGTAATTTTTGACCAGATTTCCTCATACTCTTTTCCAAATGATTCCTCAGCAATGTTTATTTTGATAGGTATAGTTGGATAATAATTTGGAAACCTCAAAATTATAATTGATGTTTAAAAATAACTATACCTTCCATCAAATAATTCTAATTTCTTACATAAGAAGAGAAGTTACCAATAATGGAGTAAATGGCAAAAACACTGTGCATACTGTTTTAAAATATTAGTATAGTATTTTTTAAAAGGGGAGAGAAAAGAAAAAATCATCTGTTTCTTAGAATGGCTTATAAACTCCTCAATTTACTCTGTTTTCAGTAGTACTGTTAAATTTCACTCTATATTCTCTTGGAACTCCCAGTTTCCCAAACCATATGGCTTGATGCAGATAAAATTGGCTTATGGTAAATAGTGGAAACATTTCACATTTTTTCCACCTGTGAAACTATTGAAGTGTTATGGTGTACATTTTTAAGGTTATTAGAACCATTTTTAGTGTGTCTTATTTTTAAGACTCCTTTTGTACTTCTCTACAACTTTATTGCCATATTTGAAAATAATAAAATGGCCCATACATTCATCTTCTGAAGCTCAGACTTGAGAAGAATTTCATTTTCAACTTGAGATTAAAATTATTATAAGGGATTTTAATATGTGATTTAAAAATTTCGGGAGCAGGAATTTCTATTTAAAAAATGTAAAGTAAATACAGCATCCTCCCCTTCACTATCTGGAAATCATGAAAAACAAAACAAAACAAAAAAATAGAAACTAACACCAAACTCATCTTCGAAAGGAAATTAAGCACAAAATGGAAAAGAGGAATTGGGTCTTCCAAAAGCAATGATGGTCAACAATGATAATAATGTTTTGATACAGTATAGTGAAATGACACTCTTGACTATAGTTATCATGAAAAGCTACACAAATAGACATTTAAATCCTGACAGACCCTGCAGTTCAGAACCAGTATCTCTCATTTGCAATAATGGCAGTGGTGTTCTCAGGGTGATGGTAGGAGTTTGACTGTATTTGCTTTGGTTCTAAGCACAAGCACAGGAGGTAGGGTGCTGAACAAGGAATCATAAAGCTAAGACTTGCTTATAATAAATTCTATTGGTGGTAGAAGTTAGGAAAGAAACAGCGAACAGACATGTGAGAAGAGATCTCACACTCATCATCAGTAATAAAACTTTATACTTGTTTGAAGCATGAACATAACTTATCCCTCACATGTAAAACAAGAGTAATCAAAATGAATCATGAATTCTATATAAATATAGAAAAAAGAGAGAGATAGGGAGGGAGGGAGGGTGTGTGTGTGTGTGTGTGTGTGTGTAAATGAGAGACAAGAGATAGAGACAGAGACAGAGAAGAAAGGGAAAGGAAAGAGGGGAGGAAGGAAAGGAGAGAGGAAGGGAGGGAGGAAGGCAGGAAGGCAGGAAGGAAGGCAGGTAGGAAGGAAAGGAAGGAAGGAAGGAAGGAAGGAAGGAAGGAAGGAAGGAAGGAAGGAAGGAAGGAAAATAAATGAAAGAAGGAAGATAAACATTACCTGTAAAGAACACTAACCAGAAAAATGTTCCCATGGAAGAAATAAAATGTAATCATATATATTTCAATGAATTAAAACAAAACAAAGCCATATTCAATAGCATAATGGATCCATTGTTTGATGTCTGTTATAATGATGTACTACATTTACATAGGCATTGGGTCTATTTCCTATTCTATTCCATTGGACTGTTATCCTATTCAAGTACCAGTCTCAACAATGACTTAATTATAGAAGCTTTAAAGTAATATGTTTGAATGTTGGTATAATTAACCCCTTATAAAACACACACACACACACACACACACAGTATTCCTGTTTTTCAGGAGTTTACTAAGTATTCTTGTTGATTTATTTTTTTCATTTGTGATTTATAATGAACTTTTTAAAACCTGGAAAAACCAAGTGGCATTATTAGGATCATGCTGAAGTTATAAATTAAGGAAAATTGACATTTTTGTACTATCAAGTCATCTTCTCCAGGATCTAGGTATATCCTTCCAGTTGTTTAAATCTACCTTTTACGATTTTCAGGAATATTCTGGAAGTTTCTTACTAGGGTTTATGACTGTGTATTCTTTTTATAATCGAAATGTGTCTTTTAAATTATTTTATTATTTATCTTACATTTGAAGGTAATTGATATCATTACATTTTATATCCTGCTATTTTACCAAATTTTAAAATTATCTTTTATTGTTATTTATGGGTTTTCCAAGTACACAGTCAAGTAATCTGCAAATAGATGCTTTGGTTAGTACTTCCAAAGCAGTGTTAGATAGTGGTGAAGATAGTGGGTATCCAAGTTTTGAGCATGACTTTATTGGATACCTTTAATATTGTTATACAAGTAAATTGCATGCTTTGGAGCTGAGATACACACATTATGTTAATGAAATACCCACTTATTCCTCTTTTTTTATTTTAAAGACTTTTTTTATTGAGGTATAATAGACATGTATTAGTTTCAGGTGTACAACGTACTTATTTGACATTTGTATACATTTCAAAATGGTCAACACAATGTCCAGTTATATTTTTCACCTTACAAAGCTAATACAATAATAATGACTGTATTCCCCAAACTATACCTTACACCCCCATGGCTTATTTATTTTATAGCTAGAAATTTGTACTTCTTAATCCCCTTTATTCCTTTTGCCATTCTAACCCTCCCCTCAGGCAATTATCACCTCTTTTCTGTACTTATAAGTCTAGATTTTGTTTTGTTTTATTTTTTAGATTCAACGTATAAGTAAAATCATGCACTATTTGTCTGTCTGACTTATTTTACTTAATATATACCCCCAAAGTCCCTCCATGTTGTCACAAATAACAAGATTTCTTTTTTTTAATAGCTGAGTTCCATCGATGGACACTTTATCCATTCATCCATTAAAAGACACTTTGATTACATATCTTGGCCATTGTAAATAATGCTGCAGTGAACATAGGGGATGCATATATCTTTTGAAATTAGTGTTTTTATTTTTTGTATAGATACCCAGAGTGAAATTATTGGATCATATAGTAGTTTTATTTTTAATTTTTTGAGGAAGTTCCATACTGTTTTCCATAGTGACTGTACCAATTTACATTCCTATCAATAGTGCATGAGAGTTCCCTTTTCTCCACATCCTCACAAATACTTGTTATTTCTTGTCTTTTTGATAATGGTCATTCTGACAGGTGTAAGGTGATTTCTAATTGTGATTTGATTTGCATTTCATTGATGATTAGTAATGCTGAGCATCTCTTCATATGTCTTGTCTTCACCTGTGTGTCTTCTTTGGAAAAATGTCTATTCAGATCCTCTACATATTTTTTTTCTGCTTATTTTTTAATTAGATTTTTGTTATTATTGAGCTATATGAGATCCTTATATATTTTGGATATTGCTGCCTTATTGCATATCTGATTTGAAAATATCTTTTTCCATTCAATAAGTTGCCTTTTTGTTTTTTTGATGGGTTTCTTCATTGTACAGAAACTTAGTTTGATATAGTCCTATTTGTTTATTTTAGCTTTTGTTTTCCTTGCTTGTGGAGTCAGATTAAAAAAAAAAATCACTAAGACCAATGTCAAGGAACTTACTGCCTATGATTTCTTCTAGATATTTGTGGTTTCAGTGCTTGTATTTAAGTCTTTAATCCATTTTGAGTTAATTGTTTTATATCATGTAAGAAAGTGGTCCAGTTTCATTCTTTTTCATGTTGCTCTCCTGTTTTCCTGGCACCATTTATTGAAAAGACTGTCCTTTCCCCATTGTCTTGTCTCCATTCTTGCCACCTTTGTCATAAATCAGTGACCATGTATGTGTGGGTTTATTTCTGGTTTCTCTATTCTGTTCCATTCATCTATGTGTTTGTTTTTATGCCACTACTATATTGTATTGATTACTATAGCTTTGTAGTATAGTTGGGAATGAGGGAGTTGTGACATTTCTGGCTGTGTTCTTTGTCAGGATTGTTTTGGATATTTGGGGTCTTTGTGGCTCCAAACAAATTTTAGGATGGGTTGTTCTAGTTCTGTGAAGAATGGCATTGGAATTTTGATAGGGATTTCATTGAACCTATGGATTGCTTTGAGTAGTATGGACATCTTAATAATATTAATTTCTCCAATCCATGAGCATGGAATACATTTCCATTCATTTGTGTCTTCCTCAGTTTTCATCCATGTCTAATAGTTTTCCATGCACAGGTTTTTCAGCATCCTTGCCTAAATTTATCCCTAGGTATTTATTATTATTCATCTGATTGTAAATGGAATGTTTTCTTTATTTCTCTCTCTGCTAGTTCCATATTATTGCATAAAAATGTAATAGATTTTGTACATTAACTTCATATTCTGCAACTTTAGTGAATTTGTTTACTAGTTTCAACAGCCTTTTGGTGAAATGCTTGGGGTTTCCACAGTATCATGTCATCTTCAAATAGTGACAGTTTTACTTCTTTTCCAGTTTGGAAGCCTTTTATTCTTTTTCTTGCCTAATTGCTGAAGCTTGGACTTCCAATACTGTATTGAATAAAATTGGTGAAGGTAGGCATCCTTGTCTTGTTCCTGATCTTAGAGGAAAAACTTGCAGCTTTCCACCATTGAGTATAATATTAGCTGTGAGTTTGTCTTATATGGTCTTTATTATTTTGAAGTAGGTTTTTTTTTCCCTGTAGACACTTTGTTGAGTTTTTATCATAAATGGATGTTGAAGTTTGTAAATGCTTTTTCTTCATCTATTGAGATGGTTGTATGATTTTTATCTTTCATTTTGTTAAGGTTATATATCACATTGATTGATTTGCAAATGTTGGACTATCCTTGCATCTCTGGAATAAATCCCACTTGGTCATGGTTTATGATCTTTTTAATATATTGTTGAATTCAATATATTGTTATTATATTTTGATATTGTTAATATTTTGTTAATATTTTGTTGAGTATTTTTATTTTAATATCTATTGTTCATCAAGGATATTGACCTATAATTTTCTTTTTTTTGTGGGATCCTTTTTTGGTTTTGGTATTAGGGTAATATTGACCTCATAAAATGAGTTTGAAAGCTTTTCCTCCTCATCAACTTTTTAGAAGAATCTGAGAAGGATAGCTATTAAATCTTCTTTAAATGGTTGATAGAATTTACCAATGAAGCCATGTGGTCCTGGAGTTTTGTTTGTTCAGAGATTTTTGATTACTAATTCAATCTCCTTGCTAGTAATTTTCTATTCAGATTTTTTATTTCTTCATGATTCAGTCTTGAAAGATTATAAATTTCTAAAATTGATCCATTTCTCTTCAGTTGTCCAATTTGTTGGCATATAATTATTCATAGTAGTCTCTTATGATCCTTTGTATTTCTTTGGTATCAATTATAACTTTCTTGTTTTATTGATTTTTCTATTGTCTTTGTAGTCTCTGTTTTATTTATTTTTCTCTGATCTTTATTATTTCTTTCTTTCTACTAACTTTGGCCTTCATTTATTCCTTTCTCTAGTTTCTTTAGTGCAAAGTTAAATTATTTATTTGATATTTTTGCAGTTTCTTGAGGTAGGCCTATATTGTTGTGAACTTTCCTCTTAGAACTACCTTTGCTGCATCTCATAGATTTTGGTATATTATGCTGCTGTTTTCATTTATCTGTATATATTTTTTTATTTCTTCTTTGATGCTTTCTGTAGTTGTTCAGTAACATGGTTTAATCTCTACATATGTGGAGTTTGTCCAGTTTTCTTCTTGTAATGATTTCTAGTTTTATACCAATGTGGTCTAAAAAGGTGCCTGATGTTATCTCAGTCTACTTGAATTTATTGAGCTTGTTTTGTGGCCTAACATGTGATCTGTCCTGGAGAATGTCCCATGTGTACTTGAGAAGAATATATTGTGCTGCTTTTGGATGGAAGTTTCTGTATATATCTATTAAGTCCATCTGGTCTAATGTGTCAGTTAAGGCTGGCATTTCCTTATTGATTTTCTCTTTTTTTTTTTTAAGATTTTATTTATTTGACACACTGAGAGAGAGAGAGAGAGAGAGAGAGAGAGAGAGAGAACACAAGCAGGGGGAGTGGCAGGCAGAGGCAGAGGGAGAAGCAGGCTCCCCAAAGAGCAGGGGGATCCCGATGTGGGACTCGATCCCAGGACCCCGGGATCATGACCTGAGCCGAAGGCAGTTGCTTAACCAACTGAGCCACCCAGGCGCCCTCCTTATTGATTTTCTGTCTGGATGATCTATCCATCTATGTAAATGAGGTGTGAAAATCCCTTATTATTTTGTATTGTCAGTTTCTCTTTATCTCTCCTTCAATTCCGAGTGGTAACCTTGCCAGATAGAGTATTGTTGGTTGAAAGTTTTTCCTTTCAGCACTTTGGATATATCATGCCACTGTCTTCGGCTTGCAACATTTCTACTGAAAATCTGCTCATAGTATTAAAGGAGTTCCCTTGTATGTAACAAGTTGTTTTTCTCTTGATGCTTTTAAGATTCTTTGTAACTTTTGACATTTTAATTGTAATGTGTCTTGGTGTGGCTCTCTTTAGTTTCATCTTCTTGGAATTTTCTGGACTTCCTGGATCTGGATATTTGTTCTCTTCCTTAGATATGGGAAGTTTTCAGCAATTATTTCCTCAAATAATGTTTCTACCTTTTTCTTTCTCTTCTCATTCTGGGACCCCATAATGTAAATATTATCCTACTGATGTCCTTGAGGTTACTTAACTACCTTCATTATTTTTTTTTCTATTAGCTGCTCTGTTTAGGTGAGTTCCATTTCTTTATCTTCCAGCTTATTGGTTTCTTCTTCTTCATTCAGTCTGTTATTGAACCCCTTTAGTTTATTTTTCAGTTCAGTCATTATATGCTTCAGCTCTGTGAGTTCTGTTTGGTACTTTATTTTTTCTGTCTCTTTGTTGAAGTTTTCACTTTGTTTATTCACTCTCTCTTGAGTTCAGTAAGCATCTTTATGACTATTACTTTGAATTCTTTATTAGGTAGATAATTTATATGTATCATTAAGGTCTTTTTCTGGAGTTGTGTCATTTTATTTTGTTTGATACATATTTCTCTGTTTCCTAATTTTACTTGACTTCATGTGTTTGTTTCTATGTATTTAGGCAAAACAGCTGCCTCCCTCAGTTTTGAAAGTGTGGTCTTTGTATATGATCGTCCTTCTCATTTAATCTTGCCCTAGCTCTTGATTGTCTTTTGAGCCTTTGTGATTATCTAAACTGCTTGATTTATTCTTGATAATGCCCCCATTGTTTAGGGTTTGGCAAGACCTGTCAATGATCCAAGGGGAGGAATCTCATTTAGCACCTAGTTTCAGGCTGATTGGAAACCAGACTTTCAGGCAGCTGCTTTTAAAGTATGAAAATATATACCATCCTGTGGGGCTGCAATCATAATCTCTGCTGGCTTGCAGACCAGGACATCTGGAGGTGGCTCCTTGGTGACAGTTGCAAAAGTCAGAGCACCAAATGAATGTATAAGCTCCTTTCTGGGAAGTCTTGTCTAGCTGTAGTAAGGCCAAGGATGTTGTCTCCCTCCTTACATTCCCTGCAGGTGCCTCCTTAGCCTCTTGATGTCTGGGAAACCTGAAGCCTATCCCTCAGATTGAACTTCCACGATAAATAAATAGGCCTTTTTCACAGGAAGACCCAGATTGTGTTCAGTATGCTGTCTGTGTGTAGTGCCTTGGGGGTGGTGGCCTGCCAAGAGCTGTCTTTTTTTTTTTTAAGAGCTGTGTTTTTGATTGTTACAGTCCCATTGAGTTCTGTTGGCTACCCAGGCCAGGCCATCCAGGGGTGTCTCCTGTGTGGATTAAGCACATCCATAAGGCTGTTGGAGAGAGTAGGGAGCAGGGGATGTTCACTGACTTCAGAAAGGCAGTGGGAAAATGTCCTGAATGCATGTACCCATCTGCTTCACTAATGCAGCAGAGTGTCTTTTCTGTGGGTGAATGCTAGCTTTAGGCTGTGAGCAAGAGGACTCAATGACATTTTGTGCTCACCTGCCCCAGCCAAGGAGCAGGAGAGTGCTGCAACTGCCTGTGTTCTTTGGCCTCAGCAAGTACTGCAACTGCTCACCCTTGCCCACCCCAGCAATGTGGTGGGAGTGTACCACATCTAAGTTCACCTGCCTGTGCTATCAGGCTATACTTAAGAGTTCATCATTGGTGCCTGCCAGTGACCGTCTTTAGAGAGCATCTCAATTGTCTCTGGCTTTCTGGCTGATGTCCCCAGATAAGCAAACGAACTCTTTATCGCATATAATCTAGATGATTTGCAAACTGCTTTTTAACCCCCTTAGTCTCAAGGTGAGCAAGACTACATATGAACCCTCCAAGATGGGAATCTTAGTTTCCTTCTTAGCACTTTGGGACCCCTACACATCAGCCACATTGGATTTCCAAGCCATGTCTTCAAGCTAAGTTGCCTGATGTGGGGCACGAACCCCTCACTTCTGGAGAAGCACCTGTTTGCTGAGATTTCTCCCTGTATGTGTCCCCAGGTGTGGTTTTGTTTTGTTTTGTTTCATACAAGGCCATGATTCTGCCTCTCTTAGCTGTCACAGTAGACCTTTTATCCTTTGTTCTGGAAAATAGTGCACCCAGTTTTCAGATCTTTTTCAGAAGGTAGGGATCTATATGTAGCTATAGATTTGGTGTACTATGGGATGAGGTGAGTTCAGGAATTTCCTGCACTGCCACCTTGGACCTAAAATCTATTCCTCTTTTATTTAGTCTTTTAATAATGAAAATATCTTGTCAAATGCTTTCTTTGCATTCAGTGTAGAAAATGATATGATTTTCTTCCTTTTATTAAGTTAGTAAATTATTAATATATTTCCTAATATTAAATTACCTCTGTATTCCAAGCAAACACTTAAGTGAATCACAATGAATTATTTAGTTGACATTTCATTGGATTTTATTTCCCAGTATTTTTTGTAGTTTTTTGCTTCAGTATACATAAAGGAGATTTGTCTGTAGTGCTTTCTTTTTGTAATATCTTTGAATGTTTTGAAATAAGTTTTTTTTACAAAACTTAATATAAAATATTCAGAATGCTGTTTCTTCATTAGTGCTTAGAATTGGATCATTTGCCATCAATTATCTGATATTTATGTTTTTAGAATAACCACATAAAGGCCACTGGGTCTGGTTCCTTTTGTGTTGGGACATTTGGAAAATTCTCTTTTCCTTTTATGGAAACTGGATAGTTTAGAATTTTCTATTGAATGTAATCAATTATGGCTAAATTATATTTCTAGAGATATTTCCACTTTATTAGGTTTTTCAAATATATTTGCAGTGAGTATTTTCTATGATCATAACTTTAAATTTTCTATCAGACATGTAACTTTTATCTGTTTTGCTTAGATCTCTGGCCATGGACTTGACCTGTTCTTTCATTTGGGATAAATGTCTTTGTCTTCTAATTTGGCCTAAGTCTCTGTGTGTGTTTCTATGTGCTAAGAAAGTGGGCTACATCTTCTGTTCTTGAGAGTAATGGCTTCATGAAGAAGAGGTCTTTTAGTGTCCTGTCTTGTAGTGTCCTCAGTTCCCCAGGGCCTGGTACTTCTGGGAGTAACTGAAATGTGTACTGTTTATGTTCTACTGTTTTGTTCTGGCCACTTTATCCTTCAGGCCATTCATCTGCAGAGGCTCTTTGCCTATTGTCAGCAGTGTTTAGTCACTGTCCTGAACGTGGTGTATTTTAATTAGGTGTGCTCTGATCTGTTAGATGAGACCTGTTGCTACCACTGCTGGAACAGGGGCTCTGCAAAACTCCTGAGTGGGGAGATGTGGTGTGAGCAGGGTTTTGGGCTGGTCTGAGGGAGCAGGCCCTCTATGCTGGGACTAAGGCAAACATGACTGGGAAGGGCAGTTCCACCAGAGTGTGGGGTGGGGGCAGGAGTTGGTGTAAGCAAGTTAGGGAGTGAGTGTCTGCACTATGCTGGCTTCTGTGGGTGGCCCTCTGCTTTTACTGAGGGGCAGGGGAGGGAAATGTTGCCTACCAGTTCCTTTGCTGCTGGAGGACTCTCTCTTTGAAGCTGTCTCTCTGGGACACACTCCAAGATGAGCCAATTACCTCACTCTATGTGCCACAGGCACTCTTCAGATCGCTGTTTCCATGCTATATGTTTGGGAGTTGTTTGCCTACCTTCTCTCTAGGAGCAGTGGAATGCCCTCTGAGCTCTATCTCAGACACACGAGCTGACCTTTATAACTCCAGGCTTAAAGCCCTGCTGGTTGCAAGAACTCACAAAATTTGGCTCCTCTTGCTTTCCAAGCCAATTGCTGTGGTGCTTCATTTTCTCTGTGTACTCCTCTGTGTGTTAGTCCATCTCACACCTTTCTCTACACCTGCAGCTACCTCTCCACCTCATTGACTATGATCCTTTCTCTCTCAAACCACATCTCCACACTTCCTACCTTCTTTGATGTGGCCTCTTCTCTACATTTAGTTGTGAAATTTGTTCTGTCAATTTTCAGGTCAATTTCTGGGGTATTTAGGATGATTTGATAGTTATCTAGTTGTATTCATGAGACCAGACGAGCTTAGGATCCTACTCCATCTCCATTTCCAACTGCAATTTCACTTTATATTACCTTTTGACCCATTAGTCTGTTCTTAAAATTTCCATGTGGAAGGCCTTTCTCGAAATCGTTTTTTTTTTTGTTTGTTTGTTTCTTTGTTTGTTTGTTTTGCTGTATTTCTAATTTTGACATTAATTTCATTATAGTCAGAAATGCAGCTTATATTATTGTTTTCTTTTGAAGTTTAATAATGACTTTCTTGTGGCCTAATATAATGTCAATCTTTGAGTATATTCCATGTGCATTGAAAAGAAAAAAAATTAGGTGCCTGGTGGCTCAGTCAATTAAGCATCTGCCTTTGGCTCAGGTCATGATCCTGGAGTCCTGGGATGGAGCCCTGCATCGGGCTCCCTGCTCAGTGGGGAGTCTGCCTCTCCCACTGACCCTCCCCTGTCTCATGCTCTCTCTCTATCTCTCGCTCACTCTCTCAAATAAATCAATAAAATCTTAAAAAAAAGAAGAAAAAATATTTAAATTTCATGTTAAACATCTATTTATAAAAATATTACTATGAATTATGTTGTTAGGTCATTTATATTCTATGAATTTTTTCCACTGGATTTATTTTGAATTTTGAAATATTTGTTAATTATTAACATGCTTCTCTTTCAAATGGAATCTTTGGTAGTTTTAGCTTTAGGACAGTTATGTTATTGGTATTACTTACTTACTTAATTTTTTTAGAGAGAGAGAGCAGATGGGAAGGAGCTGAGGGAGAGAGAGAATCTTAAGCAGAATTCATGCCCAGTATGGAGCCCAATGCAGGGCTCAATCTCATGACACTGAGATCATGACCTGAGCCAAAATCAAGAGTAAGACCCTTAACTGACTGAGCCCCCAGGTGCCCCATGATGTTAATTTTTTTATCCCATCATTTGTAAATTTTCTTTTGGTTTTAGAAAATATATACATAGTTGGTTTTGGTGATTAGTTAAAAAATCTTTTTTCCTTTATGGCTGCTTTGAGCCTACTTTCATTTATCAATACAACCAGTATATTTGGTCTTACTTTTGATATATGATCTTATAACACATTAATTTATGAGCAGTTTATTTTTAAGTATCTTTTGGTATTTAGCACTTTTTTTGTATTTTTATCATACTGGTTACCATTATAATGATGCATTTAGTTCCCTGTTTATAAGATACTGTTGATTGGTTTCCTATTATGGATTATTGTGGGTTTAATTTGTAACTTCTTTACTCTGTTTTTATTTTTTCTAAATTAACATCTGATTTCAAATGACATTATTTATTTTCAGTTAACACTGCAAATCAGTCAACAAGCTTATTTTGAATTAGAAATTCTTTTCTACGTTATTTTCTGATATTTGATGTTGTTTTATATGTTTTGTCAGAACATATAACATTTACCTAATATTCTCTCACTTTTATCCCTATGACCTAGTCATGGTGCTACAATTAAGTATGTCAATGCCCACCAGTACACCTTGGATTGAAACTTCTGTCAACAACTCTTGGTTATCTGAAGCTCATTCTTGAAAAATTTCTTCAGGAAAAACTTAAAAGAACCAAAATTTGTTGATGCCTTGTAGACTCATAATTGTTCTATATTATACATGAAAAATAATTTTGCCTTAAACTTAAAATCTTTGTACCAATTTTTTTTTCTTTGACCATCTTAAACATATAGTTCAATTGTGTTAAGATGTGCTGCAGTTGATAAGTCAGATGGAAATATAATATATTATTTAACCTTACTTGGTACTCTTTTTTCATGGTTGAAGATATTTATTTGTTTGTTTGTTTGTTTTCTTTATATTTAAACTACAGTGGTCTTTTTCTAGAATATATTTTGGGTTAAACCATTCTAGGGTGATTTTCTCAGTTACACAGTTTCACTTCCTAAATATAAGTTCAAGTTCTCCTTAATTTGGGTAATATTTTTTAATTACATATTTTGCCATTTGTTTTGTTTTGTTGATTCGTTTTCTTCATTAGAACTTCAACTTTATCTATTTTGGTTGTTTTTTTTCCTCTGAGAACTTCAATTATATCTATGTTAGATCTTCTTTGTCTTCTAAAATGATCATCTCTTAATTCTTTTTATTGTATTCTCTGTTTCTGTTTGATTATTTTCTCATTTCTTTCTTTCTGTTGTTATAATTTCAAATGTGTCTGTCCTTACTTAATGTAGCTTCTTGTTTACTCTTAATTTCTGAAACATTTTTTCCATATTTTCTATTTGTTTCTTGAGCTCTGTTCTCTATTATTTAGTCTTATCATTTTGACTTTTTAAATTTCTAATTTATTCCTTTTTTCTTTTTTATATAGTTTTCAAAACTTGTTTATATAATTTAGTAATGTTAAATTAGAATACTTCACATATTTTATGACACTATTTTTCTTTTTTAAAGGTTTTATTTATTTAAGAGAGAGAGAGCACAAGTTGGGTGAGGGACAGAAGGACAGGGACAAACAGACTCCCCACTGAATGGGGAGCCTGACATAGGGCTTGATCCCAGGACTCTGAGATCATAACCTGAGCCGAAGTCAGATACTTAGTTTACTGAGCCACCCAGGCAACCCTATGGCCCTATTTTTCTATTATGCCTTAGTTAACTATTTCTACATTATTTAGATGGTCTTTACTTTTATCCTTCTAGTCTTTTCATATGTAATTTAGTTGCAACTACTTTCCCTTCCTCATATTTAAATGAAATGTGTTTTTCTGTAATTAAAACACTGTTCCATGAAAACAAAAGCAAAAATGAACTATTGGGACTTGATCAAGATAAAAAGCTTTTGCACTGCAAAGGAAACAGTCAACAAAACCAAAAGAAAACCGACAGAATGAAAGAAGATATTTGCAAATGGCTTATCAGATAAAGGGCCAGTATCCAAAATCTATAAAGAACTTCTCAAACTAACACCCAAAAAACAAATAATCCAGTCAAGAAATGGGCAGAAGGCATGAATAGACATTTCTCCAAAGAAGACATACAAATGCTCAACATCACTCATCATCAGGGAAATACAAATCAAAACCACAATGAGTTACCACCTCACACTAGTCAGAATGGCTAAAATTAACAAGTCAGGAAATGACAGATGTTGGTGAGGATGTGGAGAAAGGGGAACCCTCTTACACTGCTGGTGGGAATGCAAGCTAGTATAGCCACTCTGGAAAATAATAGGGAGATTCCTCAAAAAGTTAAAAATAGGGCTATCCTATGACCTAGCAATTACACTACCAAATACTAGGTATCTACCCAAAGGATACAAACATAGTGATTCAAAGGGGCACCTGCACCCCAGTGTTTATAGCAGTAGTGTTCACAATAGCCAAACCATGGAAAGAGCCCAGATGTCCATCGACAGATAAATGGATAAAGAAGATGTGCTATAAATATACTATATGTTGGCTAATTGAATTTAAATAAAAAAAATAAAATCTTTCTAAAAATTGAAAAAATATATACAATGGAATATTAGCCATCAAAAAAATGAAATCTTACCACTTTCAATGACATGGTTGGAACTAGAGCGTATTATGCGAAGCGAAATAAGTCAATCAGAGAAAGACAATTATCATATGATTTCACTCATGTGGAATTTAAAAAACAAAACAGAGGATCATAGGGGAAGAGAGGGAAAAATAAAGTAAGATGAAATCAGAGAGGGAGACAGACCATAAGAGACTCTTAACTATAGGAAACAAACAGACGGTTGCTGAAGGGGAGGTCGGTGGGGGGATGGGGTAACTGGGTGATGGGCACTAAGGAGGGCACTTGATGTAATGAGTACTGGGTGTTAAATGTAATTGATGAATCACTAAACTCTACCTCTGAGACTAATAATACACTATATGTTAATTAATTGAATAAAAAAAAAGGAATAGTAGAAACCAAGGTAGCTGTCATACCTCATATCTCTAGAGTACTCTCTTTTGCTGTTGCTCTGACTCTAGGAAATATAGCATTTATGTAACCATGTCTGTATTCTGATATTCATATCCTCTGAGTATTTCCCCACTTTTAGTTATCTGAATATTTCGTCTTTCTCACACTAACATTCTGATTACTGCCTTGTTTAATTTGGAGTCTGCTCTCCATATTTTCTTCCTAAGAGTGAGAAACATAAGAAGTATTCTCAAAAGTTAGCAACAAGGTATGAGGTTTACATTTTTGGCATTATTATTAAAAATTTTTGAAAATATGAACAATTCATTTTGATAAGAGAATGAAATGAAGTATAAAATTGGATAGGATAATGTAAATTATTTATTATTTACAGGTAATATGACTATATACTTGAAGCCTCCACTTAATTAATTTAAAAAATGCTGACAATTGCTAATAATAAACATTTCAGCAAGTTTGTTTAATAATCTAATTTATACACTTAAGAATAAAAATTTGGTACTATAAATGTTTAATATTGTAGTTTTATGATATATTTTAGTATGTGGTAGGGAAAGCACATGATCATTACTCTTTTTATTTTTTGCATATTTTTATGGCAATTCTAATATCTTTACATTTTAGATTAACTGTAGGATTATTTCATGATGGAGATTTTTGACTGGGATGTTACTAAATTTTCATGACAGATTGAATTACAAGAATTAACCTCCTTATGTGATTCAGTCTCTTATAAAAGTCTCTTATTTTATTCAGGTGTTGTTTTATGTTCCTTCCTGGGGAATTCTAGGTTGTTTTTTTTTTTTTATATATAAATATTGTTCATTTCTAAAGTTTATTTAGTAACATCTAGTATATTTTCTTAAAAAGTGCCAGTAGATGTTCAGAAAATTTTTGATGTTTGCTGACTTAATTTAAAAAATAATCAACTTCCTAGAAATGTTTTGAATGTGATACTATCAGATTTTTAAGTAAATGATATCTTCAAGTAGCTATAAATTAAATGCACAGGTGTGTGTGGTGGGGGAAGGGGCAAATGGCATGCACAATTAAGTTGGCTAGCACTTCCACAGCAATTTGTAGTAATAGTGGTGATGGTGGACATTTTTGTTTTATTCTTTACTTTGTTGAGGATATTTCTAGGGTTTTATTATGAGGCTAATGTTAAATGCATGCTTATGTGTTTGTATATTCATGAGTTCATGAAGAGGTTAGAAGAGTAGAATATTCTAGGAAGAGGAACCATAATCAAAAGGATCCTAGTGTCTGTAGTGCTAAAGGAATATTAAGAGGATTGGTGGGACAGGAGAAGACAGAGGCAAGTGGTAGAAATTAAGTCAGAAGTGGGGAGGGCCTGACCGATCATGTAGCACAGAGAAACATTGTAAGGAGTTTAGCTTTGGTTTCCCCATTGTAAAAGGGAGCCACTGCAGGACTTTCAGCAGAGTAGTGGCAAAATCAGATTTGTATTTTTAAAAGAATCATTCTGATAGTAGGATCTCTAATTCCATATTGTCTAAAACTTTATGTTATTCTGCTTCCCATTTTTCTCAAACTCATAATTCGCCTTTTCAAACCACACTGTATAGTGGAGCATATAAAATCAGGCAAAGTGTCATTCAAGCAATGTGTGCTTGGCTTCTGTTGTTGTCAAATGAGAATGATTAGAGATTATGAAATTTTTTCTGTTTATTTGCATACAACTCCAATGGACACTGAGACTTTGAATGGGATTAAATTGAGTTATTTGTACACTTCCTTCTTATCTGCCACCCCAGTGTGTAAGAACATACATTTTAAATAGATTATATGAAGTCTAAATCCTTTACATGATACATTAAAACTAAGCCATAAGCTCTGAGTTATGAGGTGCAATACTTAATTTTCTCATTTCTTCACATTTCCATTTTGTTAAATGTTAATCAATTCCTGCTGTTTTGGAGGTCAGAAATTTAAATGTTAGAAATAATACCCGTAAGGAAATACATTTATTGATATTTAAGTCATTGGAAATGAAAGGATAGAGTGAGAAACATTTAACATAGAACTAAATTAAATTTACATCATATACCCCCAAAAGTGTGCATTTTATGACTGTCATTACTATACATACCACTGAGTAAAATGGAATATTTTAGTTATATCATGTTGCTTATTACCTACCAGGGTTTCAGGGTGTGACAACATTTATTTACTTCTAATTGCTCATTTTACAATACTACACAGTGTTAAGCTGTGTAGTGCGCATATATATTCTTTCATTTAGTCACTTATTTAATGATCCATTCATTCAACAATGGTTTACTGAATGCCTGCTATGTGCCAGGTGCTGTATTAGATGCTTCATATGTAATAGGGAATAAATAAAGATCTCTGTCTTAGTGTTGTTCTCATGTTAGTAGAGGAAAAGAGGTTAAAAATTATAAATTATGCAGCATTTTACAAGATGATAAGGGCTATGAAAAAACTGGGAAAAAAAAAATTGAGCAGAACAAGGGAGATGAAGCCAAAGCAGTTGTGGCAGTTTTACTTGAGAGAATCACGATAGACCTCACTGAGAAGGTAATATTTGACAGATCTCTGTCAGAAGGAGGAGGTAAGGAGTAATCATGCATTTGTCCTGAAAGAGTGTTTCCCTGGGTGGGAAGCAAGCCAGTATGACTGGACAGGATGGGACATAACTAGAGAGTAGAAAAATATGTGAGCAAGTAACAAGAGGTGAGATCTCACAGAGTTTTGAAGGCATTTTAAGGACTTCATCTTTTATTGTGAGATGGATGAGGACCTATTTCAGGATGTTGAGGACTGATTTCATCTGAATTAGGCTTTGAAAGAATCATTCTGGCTACTCTGTTGAGAATAGTCTGAGGAGGACAAGGGTAGAAAGCAAGAAGTTCAATTAACAAGCTGTTGCAGTGATCCAGGAAAGAAATGATGGTGTCTCAGACCAGAGCGGAAATTGGGCATAATAAGAAACATTTAGATTCTGGATGCATTTTTTAATTTAGAGCCTAGATTTCATGGATTAGGAGTGTATATAATATGGAAATAAATGTTTGTTTATTATTAATTAATTAATTAATTAATCTATTGCTGTGAGTTGGGACATTGAACTTGAAATGTCTTTTAGACAGCCAGAGAGAGAGGTAGATTGGGCAGTCTGTATAGGGATTGAAGTTTGGAGAAAAACCTGGCATGGAGATAGAATGATTGAGTATTGATGGTTTGCCAGGTGATGAGACTGAGTGAATGCTCCATGGAGTGAATATAGATAGAGAAGAAGGTAAAACTAAGCTCCTACACTCTCAGAATAAAGGGGTGGGGAAGGAGAGGAACCAGCAACAGAGTCTATAAATAAATAATAGGGTGGTAAAAATAAATTCCACGTGGGGCTAGCTTCATAGACATATAGCCCGTGTAGAACCTCACATTCAAAAAGACCCTGTGCTTCTTCTAATGCTCTTCTTTCACTGTCTTAAAATTCTCTATACTGTTTTAACAAGGGGCCTCATGTTTTCATTTCTCAGTGAGCCTTGCAGATTACTTAGCTGGTCCTGATTCCGTGGCACATGAGTAATGTATCAGACACAAGTAAGAGGCCTAACATCTAGGTAATGAGTTTTGTTTAAGAGAAGACTTTTTTTTCCATAAAATTATACATATGCATGAAAAACAATGAAATCGTCAAGCTACAGATCCATTTCTTTCCTTCTTTTATGTGATATTTACACATTTATTTAATGTCCTTGCCTTCTATTAATTCCTTAATGCTTACCTATTTTCCATCATCTCTACTCAGGCTTAAAAATCATGAGTTCACGATTTACTTATATTTACTAATACATTTTCTTTCTTTTTCCATATACTTATAACTTCAAATTCTAGCACAGTTTCTGACACATAAAAATATTTTTTCAATTATTATTTGCTGTCAGATTTTCCAAATGTTGTAGTAACAACTTACTTGATAATTGATAAATATGATGGCTTTTTATCTTTCCATAATCTTTATCATTTCTGCAGCCATTGATAGGTTTTCTTTTTCCTTTGTCCTAGATTTGTCTTACCTTGGATTATTTTGAACTATATTATGCTCATTCTTTTCTTCGCAGTGCTCTTTTGACATTTTTTTCTTCCTCTTTCTCTTTGTTTTAAATAGATACATTAATTAGATATAAGTAATTTAGGTTAATAATTAGTCCCCAGGCCTCTTCTTTTCTTCTTGTTTGCTGTTCCTTTCATATATTTCTATAACTATTACCTTCCAATTATAGTTATGCCTCTCTCTCCAGATTCAAAACTAAATGTGTTCCTGGCAAAAGGCCATTTCAGTCTCTGTTATTCAGTTATCTAACCCTGGAAATCTTCCAACTGTCTGCTATTTCTAACTGCCTTATATCTCTTGACTATGATGCTGTCAGCAACCTACCCTCAGAAACTTTCTGAACTCTTACTTGTCATTAATGGACTGCTCCTCACTTTCCATATTTAGAGTCATATTTTTATATCTTCCTTCTTTTCTATGTTCACTGCCATCAGCCTGATTCAGTCTTTTAGCCTGTCTATTTAGATTGCCAAACTCTCCTTAATCCAAGCCAATCCATTCCATACAAAGTCAGAGTCACATATCCAGAGCATAACTTCCACTATATTAATTAATCTTATAAACAATAAAATCTCCAGTCGCTTCCTATTATTCCTGATTCCCAAAATGTGTTAGGATACTCTGGCACACTAAAACCAGTTGTGAAATATATCACCAGTGGCAAAAAAGGACAGAAGCCCTTCCTAGTAATGAAAACACAGATAAAATTCAAGAATGGCACATAACCTACAAGTTGTGTTATATATTTCACAGCTCCAAGTGCTCAGTCATTACCAACATACTATAAATAGTCAGGGTGTTTAGGAATTATTGTAATCTGTAACACTATTTGTCTTATTTCTTGTTTTTTTTTTTAGCTTTCTTTTGTTTTTATTAAAATACATGGGGTGCCTTGTACATACAATAATCGTTTTGTCTGTTCTGACACACACACACACACATACAAACCTACTCCACAAACTCCTACTTTCCTCCTTTTACAAATCTTTCTACTCTTAGCCACTTATTTTTCCTCCATCTTCACATGCCAAATGCTTATCTATATTCCAAGGCCCATTTTAATTGATGCTCTTCCATCAGCTTCACAAAATCTCTCATTTTGATTTCTGATGCTCTTTGTATTCTTGGGTAGACACATTACTTCGTCTATCTTATAGTCACCTGTATATTTGTATTAACTACCTACAAGACCAAGTGTTTTGTGTGTATTCATCATGGGATAGGTCCCAGAAGAGTATCTTGAAATGGAGCAAAAAGAGACTTAAAAACAGATGTTATAAAAATCTTGGTTCTTTCTTGCATGCAAGAGAAAATACAGCTCCTACCTAACTGTATGGTGAGATTCCTCACTGGTGTTCCTTACACTATGTTTTCCAAAAGAATTAAATACATCTATCACATGAAAGTTAATATTATGTTCTCTACATTGATGCATTATAACCATAATTACAATGACTACACACATAGTAATTATTAAAACAGAAAACCAAAAAGCTTTGAGTTTTTAAATAATGTAAGTTCTTTTCAGAATGAAATGGATGTATTTCCTATCTAATTAGCATATACATCCAAATTTCCAGGCAAAACAGATTTGAGCTATATTATGATGATGCAGAAATAATATAGTTATTTTATACCTTATAACCATTGTGTATATTCTACTCTGAGGTTCATTCTCTAGTAGTCTTTTTTTTTTCTTAAGGATAGAATTTGAATGGGGAGATACTGTAAGTCAGACATATTGTACATACTGAACTAAGGCAGGAACTTTAAGGATTATACAAGGAATATGTGACAAGTCAAACACAGAATTTCTTGCTTACTGAGAGGGAGCTGAATGGAATATCAAATGTTTGTAATAGCTTCAGGTTGGGAGAATTGCCAATTTTGGAATTTTGAATTTTTTAATGTCCTATTATTTTTACACTTAGAAATAGTATACCCCAGCTATTAATAATTTTAAAATTTATTAAAACAATTGTTTTGTCATGATGAATGAAAAAATTCTATTTATCTGAAAAAAATAATGTGAAAATTAAATGCTTTTTTTAAAAAAATATTTTTTAGAGAGAGAGAGTGCATGTGGGCGCAGGAAGGGCAGAAGGAGAGAATCTTTTTTTTAAGATTTTATTTATTTATTTGAGAGGGGGAGAAAAAGAGAGAGAGAGAGAACAGTGAGCTCGAGAAGTGGGAGGGGCAGAGGGACAAGAGGATTCCCCACTGAGCAAGGAGCCCGATGCAAGGCTCAATCCCAGGACCTTGAGATCATGACTTGAGCCGAAGTCAGACACTTAACTGACTGAGCCATCCAGGCACCCCGAATAGAGAGAATCTTAAACAGTCTCCATGCCCAGCACAGAGTCGGAAGTGGGGCTTGATCTCAGGACCCTAAGATGATGACCTGAGCCAAAATCAAGAAGAGTGAGATGCTTAACCGACTGAGCTACCCAAGCACCCCCCAAATTAAATACTATTGAATTTATATAAAGAAATTATTTAATACCTGTAAATGTTTTAGCAAACATACTGTATAATGATCATCAGAGTTAATAAATAAAACTAGAGTAAAGGTGAAAGCTACAAAAAAATGTAAATCACTAGCACTTTGCTATAAGTGGTGCAAAGGGCAGTGGAAATAGTCTAGCCCCGCAAAAAGATTGTTTAGAATTGCTGGGACATGATGGTAATTTATTTTTGGTCAATGTTATTATCCTTTTAAATTCCTATACATGATGTTCCTCCTTATTGTTTGCCCCCAAGGTGGATGGCTTTCATTATACTACCTTCACCCTCGGTATGCCATTACTTGTCACTTCTGCATGTAACATAAGAAAATGGAAGAAAATGTCAACTATACTTTTAAATGAATATTATGTGTATTTTTCATATAATGAACTTAATAATTGTCATACTAGTTTTCTGCTCTAAAATCTTTGTTATATGTGATCTCATTTAATTTTCACAACTGCTTGATGAGGTGGGATTCCCATTTAAATGAGATGCAGGGAGGCCATGTGATTTTCCAAAACCACACAGATAGTAAGTGGTGAATCTGTGGTTCAGCTCAGAAGTCTGTGCTTTTAACCAGCATGCTCACATATCTCATTAGATATCTGATATGGAAAAAGGCTTGACAAAGAAATTGCTGCTATGCATAGATAAAATGATGAAGTAGCCTGCAATGAAATACTGATCCACCTATGCTTTCTAATTTAACATATTAGTATTAATTATTTCTAATTAATTGGTAATTATTATTAATTTCCTTTAACCTGCACAACAACCCTATAAGGTGGGTATTTTTTTTACAATGAGGGAACGGCATCTAAAGAGGTTTGAAACTTAAGTGAATGGGGGAGTAGAAGTTTAAGTTTAGGTTCTCCATGACTCATGTTCTGAACTAGTTAATTGGAGGCTAAAAAATAAAATCATAAGGAGAAAGAGGGAAAAAAACCTATAATAGTCTTGTTTTGATAAACAACCAATATTAGATTCACAATATATAGTTTAACGTTAATTAACTCTCAAATGATCTAAATTATTAAGCTTAAATCAGAATAGAGAATATTACGTTCAGGAAAAATGTACTGACACATAAGGAGATGTTAAGGAATAAAAAAAATCACATTTGATATCACTTAGGAAAAATAAACTTTAGAATGTAAGTTTCAGAGGCAATAGTATAGTGTTCATTTGCTTATAACATAAATTTCTTTAGATAATGCTGATGCCATGTTTGTGACTAAAAGTAATGATTATAAAAAGGAATTTTTACAACATGAGATTTTCTTTAGTTGAAGAAAAGGAAAATTCTTACAAAGACACTCATATACACACATACACAGACCCACAGATAATAAGTTTTTGTAATGGCCAGCTTCCCATTGGAAAAGACATCATTTTAATGTCACTTTTCAAAATCATCTGTTTTTTTTTTAATTCAGAATTTCTCTCATATCATTGTGGAAATAAATGGAAAAGTGGATCCATTTTACAGTCTGTCACTTTGGTCACATTTACTTAACACCCATGATGTTTTTAATAGTCACCTGTTATCATTTAAAGAAATATTTAATGGTGTAAAATGTCACAATTTGTAAGAAACTGGAATCCAAGAATTGAAAGGGTCCCTATTTCCCCACTTTTTTAAATAGTAATTTTGATTCTCTGTGTGAGAAAAATCTGGTTGTACATGATCTAAATTTTATATTTTTAATTCTGAATTTTAAGGGTAAGACTCTTCTTTGCATAGTAATGTGAGGAACAGAAGTGATAAAGTTTTGATGAGAAGAAATGCTATGGACACGAGTACGAGGCCAAGAATAATTATATGATCCATAGTCTTACAGTTGTTATTTCAATCTTTATGTGATGATGAAGTCAACTGTTAAGGATTTCATTTTCCATTGTAAAATAAAGTGTCCCTTAATCATACCTCTAGGAAAAGTAGCACAAAATCAATGTAAACTAAATGGAGGAAGGCATTTCAAAATTGCGTTGACTGAGTCTAAAGGTTCAAAGATACATATTGACAGAATTCTTCTTGGGTGAAACTTTCCAAGGGTTTGGAGCTAAGGAACTATTTCTTTATTATATAGTAGGTAGTACAGCTTAGTGTTTATGAATGTAAGTGTATTACTCAAATCATGGCCTTACTCATTGGTGTGTGATCTTGTGCAACTCATTTAACCCTTCAGCTTCTCAGTTTCAACATAAAATGGGGATAATAACATTATATATCTTATGGAATTATTAAAAGTTTAAATGATTTAATATTTATTAATATGGTCAAGAAACTGTCTAACACTGCTGAACTCAGTGCAAGTTAAAGACACAAGCACATGCACAGAGAGTGTTTTTATGCATTGGGCATTTTTATGAATTACTCCACTTAAGAATCCCTGAAGTACTAACTTTATATAAAAATAAGGTTGTATAATTTTCAATAAGTGTTTTATTCATTTTATAAATGAACCTAAGGCACAGAGAAACTTGTTTCCTCAGGTTTACACAGTTAGAAAATTTAAGTTGAGACTAAAACCCAGTTTACTTCTCTGCAAAATGTATTTATTTTTCACTAAAGTAGTGATTTTCAAGTTCTCTTCACAACATACGGATAAAATGATAGAGACTATATTCTAATGATAAATGAGACACCCCTCCAGTTGTCCCCACATGTTTGGTATCCCCAAATTTCACTAAATCTTCATTAAACTTCACTAGTATCTTTCCAGTAATGTCTACCAGCCCTTTTGTTTTCTCTCTTTTCTCTTATCAAATCAGGGGATAATTTCTCACTCTCATGGAAAATGCTATGAAAATCCAAATTCAGAGCCCATCCTCCCTCAAACCCGATAGGTTTTCCATCACTAAAATACCCCCATGTAGAAATGAGCAGCTACACCTCCAGGTTGTAATACAATCCTAAAACATATAGAAGGAAATAAAAACAAAATAACTCAAAACTCTTCAGTGACTTCTAACCACATTTTTGAGTGATGATGTCTCAATAAGACAGTCAGAGGTAAGATGAGCTCTGGGTTACAGAATCCAGTGAAGCCTCCTTGGTCTTTGGTGAGTTCCTTTTCTGTCACTTTCATTAGTATGGAATTTTTTTTTTTTTAATTAATACAACCATGCATCTGCTCTAGTTTATATGATGAAAGGAATTAATTTAAAAATTTCAGTACTTTATATATTAATAATAACAGATTATTTGCCATACCTCTCTACCTCTCAATATTCAATGAGACACTGTGGTTAGCAGTATATCACAAGAGCTCTGTTGAGAACTGTTTTGTTACATTGCCTAAGGTAGTGATCTAATGATTAGCACTTTTGACTTCTAAAGAGAAGCACATAGGTTCACTTCTCATCATTTTTTTTTTTCTTTCTTTCTTTTTTTTTCTTTTTTTTTTTTTTTTACTTTGGCCTGTTTTCCAATCTAGCTGTGCCTTAAATTTCACTTTATGTATGACTTTTATATCATTTTTAAATTTAAATAAGACCCAAAGGCCTCTAATTCTAGGAATAAAGGAGCCACGTAGGAACAGAAAAGGTGAAGGGGGAAAAGAAAGTGATTGATGTGAAATAGAAAGGAATTTGACAAGGGGAGATACAGATCTTTTCTGTTTCCTATGTTACAAATTTGAACAAATCGAAGATTAAAAATCTTCTGTGCAATTTGCCTAAAGTCCCAATTCATCCTCAGATTTTTTTAACATAACCAATTTAAACACTTTCTATTATCTCCTAGGATCAAAAGAATCAATCAACATCTTCTACAGTCTTATGGGTCCTCAATCATGCTTGCCCAAGGCAATGAAAATCAAATCAAAGCTGCCTCTATGGGTAGGGAGTTATAACTCAATATAACAGAAAATACCTCAGTAGTAAAAAACCTTGCATAAAATGAAATGTAATTCATGCTCATTGAAAACTATATCCTTTCAGAGATTATAGGGAGATTTTCTCAATCTGTTCTTCTTCCTTCAAAAGGAATTTTTAAAATGTCAACCTGTTATTCTTTCTGAGGCAGAAGATTAATTTTGTAATCAATCCAAATCCTATGTTCCTAATTTTATAGATTTCTCTTCACTTTGATAGCTTTAGATTATGACATTGAATTTAGATTTTTTTTTGAGAAATCAACATTCATTTTGAAAACAGTAACTATCATATATAAATATGCAAACCTGAATATTGACCAGTATGATTGTGTGTGTGTGTGTGTGTGTGTGTGTGATAGATATCCAGTGTATTTGTTTCAGTAATAGCATTGGTCAAAAGGTAGCAATAGAAAAGACAAACTCAGGACAGTCTTTCAATCCGTATTTTAAATGTAACTAGTTTGATTACAGTAAAGGAAGTTTCTCTAAAATGGTTTGTCTGGGTGTTTCATTGCATATAGATCTGAACTTGCTGTTTTGTTTTTATTATCTCTACTTCTATCTGCTATATATAAAATGTATATTAGAAACAATTCAGTAAGGAAATTTGAGATTTTGAATTTTTCTACCTTTGTGAAATGTAAGGAATCCTATATTTCTAACTGCGTTAGATGAGAAAAATTCTTTCCCTCCCCCACCATCAATTCTGTTTTCAATGATTTGAAGAGATGTGCACTAAAATCTCATTGCTTTTAAGATTCATTACTTATTTGGGGTTCCTGGGTGGCTCAGTTGACTGAACGTCTGGCTCTTGATTTTGGTTCAGATCATGATTTCAGGGTCATGGGATTGAGCCCTGTGTCAGGCTCCATGCTCAGAGGGGAATCTGCTTGAGATTCCCTCCCTCTCCCTCTGTATCCCCCCTGCTCCATTCATGCATACTCTCTCTCTAAAATCAATCAATCAATCTTAAAAAAAAGATATATTACTTACTAGTACTACTACTTATTACTTGATGAAGGAAATAGAACAAGTAAAATACTTTGATCACTTAATATAATAATAATTTAAATTATGATAGTGAAAATTATATTTGTAGCCATGTCTACAGAGTGGAACTGGGGTAGGATGCTCCCTACACTATTTCCATACTTTGGGGATAAAAAGAAGCATACTGTAGTCACATGTATCCACATTATATGCACATGTTTATTATGTTCCACTTAAAATAAATTTTCCTATTTTGTGTGGGAATGCCATCATGGATAAAGCATGGAATTTTTCATTTTTTTTTAAGAGTCCTAGTATCAACCATAGCATTTGTAATCTGTATATGACTAAAAATATCAAAATTATATTTATTTATACTGTTTATACCCACCTTTAGAACTAACTTTAGAATACTGAAACTGTTAAGTTTAAGAAAGCCTATCTTATCTTTTTAAGACTTTATTTATTTATTTGAGAGAGAGAGTGTGTGAGACAGAGATAGATCATGAGCAGGGGGCAGAGGGAGAGGGTGAAACAGACTCCCCGCTGATCAGGGAGCCCCACATGGACTGGATCCCAGGACCCTGGGATCATGATCTGAGACGAAGGCAGAAGCTTAACTAACTGAGCCACCCAAGCGCCCAAGGAAGCCTATCTTATTGGCTCACATCTACTAGTAATAACATGCATGTTTTTATTTTTTAGTTCTTATTTTTTTGAAGATTTTATTTATTTACTTGAGAGAGAGTGAGCGAGTGCATAAGCAGGGGGAGGGGCAGAGGGAGAAACAGAAATGGAGAAACAGACTCCCTGCTGAGCAGAAAGCCTGATGCTGGGCTTGATCCCAGGACCCCGAGATCATGACCCCAGCTGAAGGCAGACGCTTAACTGACTGAGCCACCCAGGCGCCCTTGACATGCATGTCTTTAAATGGAATTTGTGAATCATTTTTCAAAAGGCTATATATTTCCTAAATTATATTTAAAATTATTTGAGGTGGGTGGTAGGTAGGTGGTGAGGAAGAAAATGAGACAAATACTTTCGAAAAGGACAGTATTGGATCTGAATACATAGATTATAATTACTATTCTAGATTCTATCTTGATCTCTAGGATGTATAAAAGAAAAATGTTGGGGTGCCTGGGTGGCTCAGTTAGTTAAGCATCTGCCTTCAGCTCAGGTCATGATCCCAGGATCCTCTTAGCAGGGAGCCTGCTTCTCCCTCTCTCTGCAGCTCCCCTTGCTTGTGCTCTCTTGCTCTCTCTTGGTCAAATAAATAAATAAAATCTTAAAAAAAAGAAAAAAGAAAAATGTTTTCATTGAAATAGGAATAAAAATTGTTTGAATGTGATTTATGAAACATCAATGTTTTGGTCATTATGATTTAAGATTTACATGTAAAGTGCTGCATGTTTATATCATGGGAAATCCATGCTTTTCCTTTATGGATTTCACTTCTAGATTTTGCTTTGAATTGCAATATTTAAATAACAAAATGATTGTCAAATTAAATTGAATTTAATCTGAATAATATAGAAGCAATGTTGCCAAATTTCATTTAGTGTAATTCTGGAATGACAAGAGGCCTTAGGTACTTTAAAGATTGTGTCAGTTTTATACAGTTAGGTTAGCCAAACTTCAATCTGGAAACTTACCTTGGTTGTAGTTTGTTTCTTTTTCTAACATAGTAAGACACCAATTATTTTATGGGGTCATTTATGTAATACTTTTATCATGTTTTATTTAGTGCATATGATTTTTAGGTGAAATATTTTTAAAGAAATATTTTCTGATTATTTAGAATTTTAAATCCTTTATAAAATATCAAGATAGATCTAACTTTTCTTTTTATTCATATGCATGGTAACTTATTTCTCTGAAATTGGTATACAAAATGAGGGACTCTAAAGACAAAGTCAGTCAGTACTGAGGACTTGATTTTATTTCACTGGTCGAGGGCCAAGCACAAATGTTACAGAGAAACTGATGCTCAAAGATATCAAATAACTTTGTCCATGATTAAACAATTAGAAGTCTGTGGAGTTGGTATTTATACAAAGAGTGTCTGATTCTTAGTTTTGTACTCTTTTCCTTATGCCATTTTATAATACTCAAAATAATATTGGAGGAAGAGGATGTGACCCCACCTTGTCTCTTTTGATATCAGTTGAATACCACCTCAAATTTCTGTACCTCTCAAATCTTTTTAGGTCTTCATTCAACAAAATAATGTCACTGCCTACATTATAAGCTAGTAAAGGAACCCCAGTTCATCAGTGTAACAAGTTTTCACTCTACCTATTTCCTGTTTTAGAATCTGGGCTCTTACTTTACTTGCAACCTAGTTAAATAATCTGTTATGGTTTTATGAATGCTGGCAGAAGATACAAAACTCCAGACTCAGGAATAAAGGACTTAATTTTCACACAACAGCAAGTAATAGGAGCTTCATGTTTGCAACGGTTCCTCTTATTGCTCAAGTTCCATGGGAGTAAAGCATTGTGGCCTGGGTGGATGCTACATGCATGATGGTTTTACATCATAGCCAAGAAACAGAGAGTTGTTGGCATACCTCTCTTTTATAGCAAGTTTGCTCTTTATCCTGGAGGGAGATCTCAATTTATCCCCCCTAAATTGCTACTGAAATACAATCTTGAGAAATATCCCAGGTAGAGATAGGTCTGGGCCTTGCATTCATGGCAAACTCACCAAGACCATGCTGGAATGATCAGGGCCTCTCTCAACATCTGTTATACCTTCCAATGATTCCTTATTGATCTTTGGTTATATTTATACCCAATATTCCCTCCATTTTTTTCTATCATTTTGTATTCTCCCTGACAAAATCTTCTGTCTACTTCACTCACCCTCTGCATTCAAACACAACTCACTAACACAAAATATGGAAACAAAAAATAAAACCATAAAGTTTTAGGGGTGCTATATTTATAATTCACATTTGTACTCTCCTAGAGCAACATTTTACAACTTCTTCTAACTTTTATAACCAAGTATTCTTTCCCTGTCTCTTTTTTAGGTGATTGACCTGCTTCTTATTTCACCAAGAAGCAATCTGAATAGGATTTCCAAAGGTTTCCACATCCACAGGAGCTAACATAATAATAGCTATGCCAATAACTTCTGCTATTCATTGTGTTATTAAAAATGAACTGTTTCTGTTCCTGGTTAAGGCTAAACTCTTCACTTATGGAATACCTTCTCCTCTGGACTATAAATGGAAATGGTGCAATTGCCCACCTCTCTCTGGCATTATCAACTTCCTCCACTCTTCTGGATTGTTTTAATAAGCATGCAACCATACTCCCATCCAAATTTTTTTAATAAGTGAAAGTCTACATATAATGGGATTCAAGGCTCCCTACCTCTACTATCCCCAAAGAGATCTTTGAGCTTTTTTTGCATAACAAAAAAAATTAAATGTGCTGTCATAAAGAATGGGCCACACGTTCTGGGACCTTTTTGGCAGTACAAAACACTAACAAACATTTGGAAATTAAATGTTTTATTTAATTCTATGGCAGGACTTCTTTTTCTACTAGATTCTATAAGTAGAAAAGGAATAGTGTATAGTCTTCCAGATTAAAACTAATAGAAACCAGACATCAATTTGTATTCTGATTATGATATTATTTTTGAAAATGATTATAAGGTGCATAACTTCATGTCTCGAATTTAGTAAGCATGAAATAAATATTAATCAGTAAAAAGAAAAACTTAGAACCCCATACATAAATAAAATATTGCCCTTAATCAGGATTTATCAGTCTTGAATTACTCATTTTTAAACAACTGCCTCTACATTTCAACTATTTCTTAGCATAGTCATTTTTCAAGTTTTAATTTTCCATATACTCACAAAACTCCTTCTAGTTTATAATTTTAGTATCTCCAAAGTAATCCCATGGCATCTAAAATTAATTTTAAAATGAACACTTTAAAGATCTGATATATTCTTTTTGTGGCTAAACTCATTGGACCAGGAAGGACATCTATTACGCAAAGCTTTCCTGTTTTAGGTTGTACATGGCTGAACATTTTCCCTCAGTTTCATTGGGCCTGAGTTTATTGTTTTTATTGTTAAAGGTAGTTATAATTTATTAAGTTGTTGGGTATAAGGAAACAACAACAAAAATGCTAATATAGCCAATTTATCCTCCAAGTTAACAGCGACAACAAAAAAGCATGAGTATATCTTATTTTGTTTTACAAGAGAGAGAAAGATTGTTGACTCCTAGTGATGACCTGGGGAAAGAATATTCTCTTCATTCTTGATTTCGTATCTTTTCCATTTAAAAATACTTAAATAAGTCCATCTTATTTCTCTTTTGCTTACTTGAATTCTCTTCAACATTCATTATAATTTTAAAAATTATCTTTTTATTTCTCATTTAAGACTAACAAAAATGTTCCAACTCCTCTAACTCTTGTGAATAGTTTTGTGTAGGCATAGTAGTCAAAATCATGGCAGCTGGATGAGCAGTTGGGAAGAAGCTGGAGTAAAGTAACAGCAGGACTAGTGGTCATGTAGGCACCTGGGACATTCCAAGATCGGTAGCATATTATTGTGTACATTTGTGGTTTGCAGCATGAGGTCTGGAGCTGAATTATTTCTCTTTCAATCTTGTCTCTCTGGGTTATTAACATAGCAACCTGAGGTAAGTTATTTAACTACACTCTATCCTGATTTTCTTAATTGTAAAATAGTAAAAATAATAGAATCTACTTCATAGAGTTGTTGTGATGATTAAATGACTTAATATATACAAACCCATAAAAGGGATCCTTTTACATAGTAAGTACGAAATAGTTCTTAGGGAAGCCAAAATGTAACTAGGAAGACCAAAACAAAGATATTAGAGGAATTTGAAGCCCCTGGCACCTACAGATAGATCAAGCATTAAATACAGTCAAACATGTAGCCAGATTAACAACAATAACAACAATGGTGACAAAGAACACTGAAGAGTTATATAGTTGTAATTACTCAACACATTATGTCTGGCTTTCAACAAAGGAAATCACAAGGCATGCTAAAAGGCAAGAAAAAAACACAATCTGAAAAGACAGAGAAAAGATAATAAATAGACTCACATGTGACACAGATTTTGGAATTATCAGTTAGGGAATTTCAAATAATTATGTGGAAGTGTTAAAGGTTCCAATGGAAAAGCAGATAGCTTGCAAAACAGACGGACATATAAGTAGAGAAATGGAAACTCTAAGAAAGAATTAAAGGAAATACTAGAAATCAAAAAGATTATAACATAAATTTAAAAAAAATGCATTTGATGGACTCATTAGCAGACTGGTCATGGCCAAGGAAGGAATCAGTGAGCTTGAAGATAAGCCAACAGAAATTTTCTAAACTGAAATGCAAAGAGGAAAAAAATATATAAAATAATTATGGAGAATTTTCAAAAAGTATAACAGAAACATAGTTGGAATAGCAGAAAGGGAAGAAAGAGAACAGAAGAAATATTTGAAGCTATTATTGCTGTGAATTTTTGGAATTAATGGCAGACACCAAGCCTCAGATCTTGGATGCTCAGAGCCAAGAAAAATTCCAAAAAACCCTATATATAGATGTATATTCAAACTTCAGAAAACCAAAGACAATGAGAAAAATCTTAAAAGATTATCTTTTTTTTTTTTAAAAGATTTTATTTATTTATTTGACAGAGAAAGACACAGCAAGAGAGGGAACACAAACGGGGAGTGGGAGAGGGAGAAGCAGACTCCCTGCCGAGCAGGGAGCCTGATGCGGGACTCGATCCCGGGACTCCAGGATCATGACCTGAGCCGAAGGCAGTCACTTAACCAACTGAGCCACCCAGGCGCCCTTAAAAGATTATCTTTTAAGAGGTAGGGGAAAATACACTTTACATATAGAGAAATAGAGTTTAGACTGCATCAGGAACCATGCAAGCTCAAAGGAAGTAGAATGGAATATTTAGCATTGATAGAGGAAAAAAGAAAACCCACCCACCAGCCTAGAATTCGATATCTAGTGAAGTTATTTCTCAAAGGAAAAAGGGAAATAAAGACTTTCTCAGACAAATAAAAACAGGGAGTTCATCAGCAGAGCTACCCTGCAAGTAATGTTAAGAAGTTCTTCAGGGAGAAGGAAAGAGATATAGGTCAGAATCTCATATCTACATAAAGAAAGCATTTCAGAGAAGGAATAAATGAAGAAAAAATATTATTTTTATTTTTATATTCTTAATCCATCTGAAATATATCTAAGGTAGTAATAGTAACAGTGTATGGGGTGAGTATAACATATGGATAAGTGAAATGAAAGACAACAATGTCATAAAGGAAGGGAAAAAGGACTTTGGGATTACTCTGTTATAAGGCAACTATACTATATATGAATTTACATAATGTTATTTTGAGGTAAATTTTGATTAGTTAAAAAAGTATAATGTAAGTTCTAGGGAAATCACTGAAAACTTTTAAAACAAAGTACTGTATGCTGTGAGAGGAGATAAATGAAGTCACATAAAATGCTTACATAAAACTGAAGAAGTCAGAAAAGAAGGGGGGAAGAAAGACCAAATACAATGAGTATAATATTTATAAACATGTTAATTATTAATCTACTGATATCAATAGTCATTTTAATCTGAATTTTCTAAATACATCAATTAAAAGATACTATCAGAGTGGATACAAGACCAAATTGTTTGTTATCTACAAGAAAAGCCCTTTAAATATAAAAACTCAGGCTAAAGTCAAAGGATTGGAGAAAGATATATCATGTTCACATTAATCCAAAGAAAGCAGTAGTAGCTATTTATAAATTTCAGCAAAGCATATTTTAGAATAAGAGAAGTTATCACTGATAGAGTGTTACATGATGATAAATAAATCAGTTTTCCAAGAAGACACAACAATTCTAAATGTCTGTGAACCTAACAACAGAGAATCAAATTACAAGGGCAAAAACATCTGACAGTACTACAATGAGGAATAGACAAATTCACTATTATAGTTGGAGAGACCAGCAACCCTCTTTCAGTAATTGATAGATGAAGCAGAAAAAATCAGTAAGGATATAGTTGATGTTAACAGCGCTATCAGTCAATTTATCTAATTGATATTTATAGAATACTCCATCCAACAACAGCAGAATATACATTCTTCTTAAACTTGCAATTGTATTTGCCCAGATAGACCATATTCTGTGCCATAAAACATATATTAACACATATAGATTAGCTATCATACAAAGTATGCTCTCAGACAAAAATGGAATTAAATTAGAAATCAACACCTGAAAGATAACTGGAAAATCCCCCAAATATTTGGACATTTAACAGTACTTGTCTAATAAAACATGGATCAAAGAAAAAGTCTCAATAGAAATTTAAAAATATTTTAAATAAAAATAAAAATAGAACTTAACAAAATGTGTGAGATATAATGAAACCAATGTTAAGACATAAATTTATAGCATTACACAAATTAGAAAAGGAGAATAAAAATCAATTATCTAAGATTTTTACCTTAGGAAACTAGAAGAGTTGAAGTCTAGACAAGCAGGGGAAAAAAAAAAAGAACAATAAAAATTAGAACAGAATCACTGAAATTGTAAACAAGAAAACAATATAGAAAACAACAAAACCAAAACCTTATTTTTTGAAAAGAACAATGTAATTGATAAATGTTTCACTAGGCCAATTAAGAAAAAAAGATAACAATACCAGAAATGAAAGAAATATCACTCCTGAGCCCATGGACAATAAAAGTGTAACAATGGAATTCTATAAACAACTCTTTGTCCTCAGTTTGATAATTTACATGAAATGGATTAATTTCTCTTAATACACTAGCTACCAGCACTCTTACAAAGAGAAATGGATAATCTGAATAAGCCTATATATATTAAATGCATTGAATCAGTAGTTAATAACCTTCTAAAAAGAAAGCACCATGGATGAAAGACCTCAATGTGAGACAGGAATCCATCCAAATCCTAGAGGAGAACATAGGCAGTAACTTCTTTGACATCGGCCACAGCAACTTCTTTCAAGATACATCTCCAAAAGCTAGTGAAACAAAAGCAAAAATGAACTTTTGGGACTTCATCAAGATAAAAAGCTTCTGCACAGCAAAGGAAACAGTCAACAAAACAGAGGCAACCCACAGAATGGGAGAAGATATTTGCAAATGACACTACAGATAAAGGGCTGGTATCCAAGATCTATAAAGAACATCTCAAACTCAACACCCAAAAAACAAATAATCAAGTCAAAAAGTGGGCAGAAGATATGAAAAGACACTTCTCTGAAGAAGACATACAAATGGCTAACAGACACACGAAAAAATGTTCATCATCATTAGCCATCAGGGAAATCCAAATCAAAACCACATTGAGATACCACCTTACCCCAGTTAGAATGGCAAAAATGGACAGGGAAAGAAACAACAAATGTTGGAGAGGTTGTGGAGAAAGGGGAACCCTCTTACACTGTTGGTGGGAATGCAAGTTGGTACAGCCACTTTGGAAAACAGTGTGGAGGTGCCTCAAAAATGTAAAAATAGAGCTACCCTATGACCCAGCAATTGCACTCCTGGGTATTTACCCCAAAGACACAGATGTAGTGAAAAGAAGGGCCATATGCACCCCAATGTTCATAGCAGCAATGTCCACAATAGCCAAACTGTGGAAAGAGCCAAGATGCCCTTCAACAGATGAATGGATAAAGAAGATGTGGTCCATATATACAATGGAATATTACTCAGCCATCAGAAAAGATGAATACCCAACCTTTACATCAACATGGATGGGACTGGAGGAGACTATGCTAAGTGAAATAAGTCAAGCAGAGAAAGTCAATTATCATATGGTTTCACTTATTTGTGGAACATAAGGAATAGCATGGAGGACATTAGGAGAAGGAAGGGAAAAATGGGGGGTGGGAGTTGGAGGGAGAGATGAACCATGAGAGACTATGGACCTGAGAAACAAACAGGGTTTTAGAGGGGAGGGGGGAGGGGGGATTGGTTAGCCTGGTGATGGGCATTAAGGAGGGCACATACTGCATGGAGCACTGGGTGTTATACGAAAACAATGGATTGTGGATCACTACATCAAAAACTAATGATGCATTTTATGGTGACTAACATAACATAATAAATTTTTTTTTAAAAGGTATGCATTAAAAAAAAAAAAAAGAAAGCACCAGTCTCAGATAATTTCATTGGTAAATTTTACCAATTAAGGAAGAAATAATGCCAGTTCTCCACAGTCTCTTCCAGAATATGAAAACAAGGAGGAAGCACTTCCTAAGCCATTCTACAGAGCACGCATTACTCTAATATCAAATCCATATAAAAATATTCCAAAAAAGAAATACTATGTGTCAGTATATCTCATGAACATAGAAACAAAACTGATCCAAAAAATATCAAATAAAATTGAAAAATGTATAAATTAAATTATACAAATGACCAAGTGGGATTACTCTATGTATGCAAAGCTGGTTCAACTTTTGAAAATCAGACTCTGTAACCTACCACATCTAGAGGCTAAAGAAAAAAAATCATATCTAATCATTCAGAAAAAGCATTTGAAAAATCTGACATTTGTGATAAAAACATGCATAAAATTAGGAAAATAGGGGCTCTTTCCCATCTTGATAATGAATATCTTCAAAAATCCAACAGCATATTAATGGTGAGAAACTGGACTTTCTCCCTATTTGGAAATGAAACAAGAATGCCCTCTCCGAGCATTCCTATTCAACATTACAATGGAAGTCCTATCTAGTCAATAACACAATAAAACAAAATAAAAGGTAGACAGGGAAGAATGAAATAATGCTGTCTTTGTTAACAGGTGACAAGATTATGAAAATCCCAAAGAATTGAATAAAAATTGTTGGAACTAACAAGTAAATATGGTAAGGTGACAAGATAGGACAAGGTAAATATTTTTTCCAATATGCCAGAATGAAAAATTGGAACTTGAAATTAGAAGAAAAAAATATATTTTAATAGTATCAAACACAAGAAATATTTAGGAATTAATCTAACAAAATATGTACAGGATTTATATGCAAAAAACCCTGTTAAACTCTGGTGAAATAAAGAAGATATAAATACGGAGAGATAGTCTTTGTTTAATGGATTAGAAAACCTAATATTGTTAATATATCAGTTCCTTCCAAACTTGTTCTATAGATCCACACAATCCCACTTAAACCTCTTTGTAGATACTAACAAACTTACTGTAAAATTTACATAGAGAGGCAAAAACACCTGGAATAGCCAACAGTATGCTGAAAAAGAAAAAAAAAGTTGGAGGGACCCACCCAATCACATACAAAGCAACAATAATCAAGACAGCATGACATTGGCAAAGAATAGAACATAGATCAATAAAACATAATATAAAGCCCAGAAATAGACCCACCCTTCTCACTACCCAAATGTGGGCTATGCTCAGTGATTTACTACAGAGAGTACAGTGGGGAAAGGAGTAAGGGGAAAGTAACTTTATAGTGGAGAAACATGACAAACTCTACCTCAGCCATGTGATCAAGATGACTAATACAGGCAGTAGTATTAAGTCATCTTGGTGGCACATATCTTTAATAAGGTATGATGAAATGGCACTTCACCTCTATGTTCTTCCTCCTTAAAATCCGTAACTGTGGTCTAATCACAAGAAACATATTAGACAAATCCCAGTTGAGGAACATTCTCAAAACTGACCAGTACTCCTCAAAACTGCTAAGGTCATCAAAAACAAGGAAAGTCTGAAGAAATGTCATAGCCAAGAGGAGCCTGAGAAGATATGATGACTAAATGTAATATGGCGGGGAGCCTGGGTGGCTCAGTTGGTTAAGTGTCTGCCTTCAGCTCAGGTCATGATCTCTGGGTCCTGGGATCAAACCCAGCATCTGGCTTCCTTCTCAACAGGGAGTCTGCTTCTCTCTCTAGCTCCCCCTCTACCCATTCCCACCATGCGTTTTCTCTCTCAAATAAATAAAATCTTTAAAAAAATAAATGTGATATGGCATCATGGATGGGATCCTCGAACAGAAAAAGGGCATAGTTAAAAACAACAAAAATCTGAATAAACTGTGGACTTTAGTATATAATATACCAATGTACCAATATTATGTAATAATATTGCTACCAATAATAATAATAATAATGTACTGATATTTGTTCATTAGTTGTAACAAATGTACCATACAAATATACAGTGTTAATCCTAATGGAAACTGGGTATAGGGTATATGGGAAATCTCTGTACTATTCCTTGTGATTTTTCCAAAAAGTTTCTTCCTTAATTATTTAATTTTTTAAAGATTTTATTTATTTATTTATTTATTTATTTATTTATTTATTTATTTATTTATTT
>NW_023270231.1:9919332-9952927 GCF_011800145.1 Mirounga leonina
TTTATTTATTTATTTATTTATTTATTTATTTATTTATTTATTTATTTGACAAAGAGAGAGAAAGCGCAAGCAGGGGAAGCGTCAGAGGGAGAGCAAGAAGCAGGCTGAGCAGGGAGCCTAATACGGGACTCAATGCAGGGCTTGATCTCAGGACTCCAGGATCACAACCTGGGCTGAAGGCAGACGCATTACTGACTGAGCCACCCAGGCACCCCTCTTTCTTAATTTTAAAAATAGATTTGCTAAGGTCTAGCTACTGGAGATTCTGATTCAGTAATCTGGCACGAGGCCCTACAAATGCCGTTTTTTAATAGCTCCCGAGACAGTAGAAAGCAGAATCAAGAGGCACGGGCTAGATTGTAAATTGAGTGAAGACAGCAACTTTGTAAGTAAAGCTAACTACTTATACAGCCTACCAACCACAGTACCTGGCTTGAGTAGACAGGAAATTAAATACTGTAGTGAGAAATGGAAGTAGTTGTTACTATTTAGCAGAGGAAAAAATATACTTTTAACTTATTAGTAAACAGTTTTGATGGTCTGCACATTTGTTCAAAACCCAAATACATAATGAAAATATTTTTATTCCACATAACATCTCTGTTGATATGGCAAAATGTGTATTTGCCATATTGTACAAATAATTAAGCAATTACAATCTTTTCTGTGTCACAATATTAGAATCTCTTTTGTGTTGATGAGAAAAAGATTAAATTTCAAACTTGCATTGAGAATATAAACAGAAGTAGTATGCTAACAAAGATATACATATTTCATGGCATTTCCCCTCTGCAACAGATAAATTTTCTTTGAAAATATTTCATATATGTTTATGTACATACTTGTAACTAAAAGGTCATTTTTTGGATTTCCATTTATAAATGCCAGTGCCTAGCATAATAGAAATTGCAAAAATAAGGGTTTGGAAAAAGAAATGCATGAATTAATGCATGCACTGAAGGCCTGGAAAGATACTAGTATGCTTAAAGTGATGTTCCTGCTGAATCCCAGTTCATTACAACTACTGATTATCCCAGTTTAGTATCTTCATTCACCTTTATTGTATGTATCTGTATATATATATGTGTGTATACTATGTGTACCATATGTATATATACATATATATACAAATCTAAATATCTGAGTATGTATATTTAGATTTACATACACTGTTATTTATAAAGGAACCAACAAACTAGGGGAATAATTTTGAATGCTCACCAATTACAGAATCAAACATGTTATATTCAACTTTTACAAACTACCTGGCCAATTTTATTAAAATACTTGGCCATAATATCTTCCTTATTCAAAATCTAATTTGCTCATTTTCTTCATATTAACATTTCCACCAGAGGGTGCAAAAGGGAACACAATTGAGATTTATCTCGTATTTCATACTAAAAAGTAGCAATGAAGAAAATTTGAAGAAATGGGCTAGAATTATTTTTACATTTCTAAAAATTATGAAATTTAATTGGTTCTTTTAGGGTGTGAAAATCGTTTTATATCCAATTTGGGGAAGCAGTACTGTATAGCAAAATGGTTAAGGATGGTTACAAGCAAGGCTAGGTTTATATTTGGCTTTGATACTCACTTTTTGGTTTTCATATTGGGAAAATGGCATATGCCTCTCTAAGCTAGTTTCCTTATTTCTAAAATGTCTCAGGCACCCACCACAAATTTCAGATTTTGTTCGGCACTAGGGAGGATACTGTTTTAAATTACAAGATAATTATTAAGCAGACCTACATTTTTAATTTATAGAGTTAAATAAGATTTGAATGAGACAAATTTTTTTGTACGCATTTAATTCAGCCTATAACACATAGCGATAAATAAATAGTAGCTGATACTGCCTTTCTTGCCTCTAAAAGTGTTCTGTACCCAATTCCACCATGGGCGTTGAGGTACCCCATACAAATAAGTAATTCTCGGACACCAGCAGGGAGTCAGAATTCAACTCAGTACTATCCCAGATAGCATTAGATCACACAGGTTAGGGGTTAATTTTTACAAGACTACTCCTTTACTCCTTGCATACACCAGTCACAATCCTAGGTTGTTACCTGTGTTCTGACCAACTGGCCATGAACTGGAAGTTCCAACAATCCCTTTCAACTCAGATCTCAATAGCAAGTCCAGTTTGTTACTGGTAACTCTGACAAAGTTTCCCATAATCCCCTCCTTGGGTTCAATTAATTTGCTAGAGCAGCTCATAGAACTCAAAGAAACATATTTAGTAGATTACTGGCTTATTATAAAAGGATATAACTCAGAAACAACAGATGAAAGAGATACATAGGGCAAGGTATGGGGAAAGGGCTTGGAGCTTTTTTGTTCTCTCCAGTGTGCCACTCTCCCCAAATCTTTATGTGTTCACTAACCTAGAAGATCTTCAAACCCAGTCCTTTTAGGTTTTTATGGGAGCTTCATTACATAGATGTGATTGATTAAATCATTGGCTACTGGCAATTGATCCAACTTCCAGCTTTTCTCCCTTCCTTGGAGGTGGGGGGCATTATGGGTGTAGGACTAAAAGTTCCAACCCTCTAAACATGGTTGGTTCTCTCAGAAGCCAGCCCCCATCCTTAGGTGCTTTCCCAAAGTCACCTCATCAATGTAAAACTCCTTTATCACTCTCAACACTTAGGAAATTCTAAGAGTTTTAAGAATTTTGTGCCAACAGTGGCAAAAAAGACCATATATATTTTTCTTATTATAAATCACAGTATCACAGCCTCCCACATTATTGGAGAAGAGCAGGAGTTCAAGGTTTTTACAGAAGAAGCAGAGATTAGTGCATTGTTGCTGGGGCAGGGAGGAATCTTCTTTTCTTTTCTTAAAAGCTAGAGATAAAATTCCTAGGTGAAAAATGTCCTTCTTTGTTTAAATCACTCTTTCTTATTCCTGCTGGTTATGCAGGCTGCAAGGAGTGGTACATGACTTCCAGACTCCATTTTAAATGAGGTTTCCTTTATTTTCACGTAAATATGAGATTATTTAAATAATGTGTTATTGAACCTAAGAATGTCATTTCCTCTCTTTCTCATTTCAAGTTATAAATCAATCTCTCATCATGCCCTGGAAATATAAACAAGACCTATATTCAGAAAGATATGAGGCATGTGCACTTAAACTCACTTCCCCCACAGAACACTAGGTGCAGTAGATACAGGAGGTCAGGAAGAAGTTTTGGTCAAATTGGCACGAGAAAATAATCACATTATATATGGTCCCTCTGATCCCTCTGAGCTCCTAGATATTCGGTAGGTTTCTTCTCAGACACTCCTCGTAAATTCCAGTTGTGCTTTTTATTTGTTTCTTTGTTTTACCATGTAGGCTTTATTATGTCCAGTTTCCAACAGACCTACAATTTTAACTTATGGTTCACAACCTTTCAGATCAAATTCTCATACCTCCTCTTTTATAATTGTCCCCAATACTTATTATTATTATTACTGTTTATTTATTTATTTATTTATTTATTTATTTATTTATTTATAGAGAGGTAGGGAGAGACAGGGGAAGTAGCAGGGGGAGAGAGAGAATCTTTGGCAGGCTCCACACACAGTGCAGAGCCCAACATGGGGCTCTTTTTCAGAACCCTAAGATCATGACCTGAGTTGATATCAAGAGTCGGATGATTAACAGACTGAGCCACCCAGGTGCCCTGTCACCAATACTCTTTGAAGTGTTTCATTGACCTATGTCATCAAAGATTTACTAGAGGATATGATCCAAACCCTTTGAAAAAACTTTAACCATTAATTGAGCTATCTTTAGCCATCTCTCCATGAATCATAATGCTTTCTTTCTTCATGTCCCAAATGGTCAAGAGAAAAACACATATGGCTTTTAATGTTCTGCGAAATTTGTATGATGTTCAGTGGATTCTATGCCTATAACTCCTTTATTTCATGTAAACTTTCTGTTTGATACATGGAAGAATCTACTCATCTTTAGCAATTAACACAACTAATTCTTGTTATGAAGAATATCTGATAATATGCTAACCATCTGAGTAGTGATTCTTAATAACTAGAATCTACCTGATCTTTTGAATGCAATATTAGCACTAAATTTTCTGAGTTAGTGGCCATTGATGGGGAATGCCAGAGTTCCCAGTGCCCCATGAACTATCCTTCCACTGCGTGAAGCAAAACATAATGTGTGTAATGATGGGAAAAATGGTTACAGAGCATGGGGGATGTCAGCCATTCCTCAATATTAAGAGATCAATGTATCTTGCCTCTGGTGACATGTGTCATTTAGATAGACCCCCAATACATAGCTACAATAAGGTGCTATATTTGGTTTAATGTTTGATCTGTGATTAGGAACAAAACAGATCCATGTATACCTAAGCTTATCTCAACAAAGGATATTTAGTTGCCCTTTTGCTCTTGCTGAGTACAAAGCCAACTTCTTGTTAATCTGTCAGTCATCAGTCATGTTAAAACAATTCTCCCATTTTATATCATAGATATTCATGGTAGATTTTCCAAAGTTTAAAGAGGGTAGGACCTTCATATGCAGATTAAAAAAAAAAAAACCCATACAACATGATGCTTTCATTAGTATTTTCAAAATTCCTTTCATTCCAGATCATAACTTTTTAATGTGTTTTTTGTAAAAATGGAAAATAACGGAAAGTTCAATAAAATATACTAGGTAAATATCTGGACAGTAACCCAAAGTTTAAGAACTGAGTAAGTTTATTATTTTTGTAATAGATAATACTTGTTCTCCAAAGTTTATATATATGCCATTATCTTTTATAGAAGTCACAAAAATGCAAATACCAATAAATCAGAAAGTATAATAATGTTTTCAGGTCAAAGTTCAATATCGATATGGAGATTAAAATATATCTTTAGCTATTGAAATACTACAGAATATACTACTATTTAGTTAGACTATACTTTGCAAACTGCTTGATACTCCTGAATAGCAAGGATATTAACTTAACTAATGATCCTTTAAATGGGTATGTAAAATATAATTTAAGCTACTTGCAACATGAAAAAGAGAATCATCATTTGTTACTGCCAAAAATCACTGGCATGTGGAAATCAGAAAATCATTAGCCTTGATAGGAATAGCTTAATACAACAAAGAGACCACGTTATTTAGAGTAGTTAAATGACAATTGATGCAACCACTGGTGAAATGCTGAAAAAAAGCAGATACGATTTAGTGAATGATAAATTTTTCACTTAGTATTTACACATGCAAAGGAACAGAAATCTTTGCTCATTAACTAATGCACTTAGATTGTGAGCCAAAATGCTTCAGACTGTAGCCCTAATTGTCATAAATGTTTATCTCTGTGCAAGTTTAATTTAGGCTTAAGGAGAAATATTATCTTAAGTGATGAGTAAGTATACATCTTTTTCATTTTCTTCATTAGCTTAAGTTGGTTTCCTTAAATTTCTGCTCAGATCCCTCCTCTTCTATGAGGTCTCCTCCATAATACTCCAACTAGAATTAATCTTTTTTTTCTTTCATTATGCTACACTTTTTTTTTTACATCTATTATAACAGTGTGCCTAATGGTATATTTATAGGCATACTTTATTTAGCATTGCTTTCTAGAGCACCAATTTTTCATAGCTGTTTAGTGGAGTGTAATACTCTATTTTCTGCAGTTTGAATGGCACTTGCCAACCTGTTTTATTTATGCTTTTGAATCTCTTTGCCACTAACAAGCTATGTTTCATATGACGGTGTTTCCTATTTGATTCTCAGGAAATATATTAGAAGTTTCCCAAAATATGAACAAACATGGACCATGGACCATTTTAATGTCCTTTAAACACAAGAGGGCATGCACCATCACATATATGAATATGGACTAGCTGTAGGTCACATAGATGGATATGGACTAGCTGTAGATCCACCCTGTCCACCATTTGAACATCTATAAAAATGAGAAGTCGGTCAGTTATCCCACACTTCATGTTAACTTAATTTTAAATCACTGTGTAAGAAACACATCTCCAAAGGGGCTATTGTGGCTGATTTATTTATTACTCACATTTATGGAACTCTCTTCTACTCCATTTCAAAGTGGAGTAAATGGGATATGCCTTTATTTCTGTAGGTACCTGTGTGCACTTTAATACTGAGATTACCCCCAAACAGAGATAATACCTCAGTGATAAAATTTTAACAAACTATTAGATCAACTAAATAACATAAATGTGTGGAGAGGGCAAAGTTAGCTTGATAAACGGAAAATCACATTAAGTATTAGCAATCGAACAATTATCTACATACTTAAAGAGGGCAGTAGCTATTAAAGTATAATTAATTGTTTCCAAGAAATAATGTAAATAAAGTGTTCCTGTGCCTTCCAGTTTTTCAAGAGAAACCAGATCTGACTTTCATGATCTTTTTAAAATATTGGTTAATTTAAATTATAGTTCTTTTCAATATTGTTCAGTTCAAATCAAATACTTTTGTGGATGAGATCCAGCTCATGGGCTACCTGTTTACCACTTCATAACCATTCTTCTATTTTTCCCTCTATTCCTGCCTTCTTTGATGTTCTTGTTCTTGTTTCATCTATCCTTTTTCTCTATGTATGTGTTTGCATGTGTGCATACATGTGTAGCTTGATAAATTAGTGCCATTCAGTCAAGTATAAAATCAGACATAAGAAATATAAAAAAATAACAACATGAAAGAAAAAAGAAGCTAGTACAAATATAGATGTGGTCTGGTAGTATTGACCAGTGTTTTGGCATGATCATAGATTTAGCTTTAACCTTTTCATTTCAAAAACAAAAACTTAAAAAAAATCATACCAATTTCTGAGAGAGAAACTGGATTTTCCTCTTACTGAATTTTGAGATAAAATAAGCTTTTCTGTACAGTATCATACACAGTATCCTTAAGAACATGTCTACAATAAATATGAGTTTTTTAGGATCAGTTTCTATTGTGTTTCTCTGTGTAAGACAAGGCATATTAAATGCAAAACCTAATTTTTTCTGTGGTTTCAATGAAGGTACAAAATGATGAAAGTCAGGAACAAACCTGATAACTGGCTTCAACTGTCAGAGAAATGAATAGAATGTATATAAGTCTAAAGGCATTTTATTCATTTTTGAATCCTTGGAGCCCTTAGCACCATTTCTATATGTAGAAGATGCTCTATGAAAGTGAGGTGAAGGCATGAATTGAATTAAGTACATATTTGATGGTGGATAAAAAGAAGCATCTTGAGTATAAAACATTAAATTTAAGAAAAAGTCATTTACATTCTACAGGCCACAGTGCAATTAAAAATTAACTTAAAAAGTGTTTTTGATATCTCATGGGCATTTTTTTACACAATTAGAAATATAGGTCCACTACATATGCTGGCAACTATCAGGTGAAACTTTAAAAAATGGTAATATTTAGTTAACAGAATGTATCTGATGATTTTTGTCAGTTTTGTTTTTTGGTTTTTGTTTTTGTTTGTTTTTTTTAGAAAAGGATCTACTCTGAGGCAAGATTCATTTGGGTATATTTGTAGATCATGTGCATTCTTTATCTTTGAAAATCAAATCTTTTATCAGAATATAATCTATGAGGGTCTCTTTATATTAATTTTGGCTGGTAGAAAGAATTATTCTATCAATACATTGCCAAAAGTGGCAATGAAGAATCTTCTACCAATATGTGTGTGTGTATATATATATATATATATATAAATAGCCATATTTACCACTGTAGGTCACTAAATGTGTAAAAGAGATACAAAACAGGATTACTCTAGGAAATCATTTTTACTAATTTCCAATCCAATCAAATTCAAATCAAACTTTCCCTTTTTTCTGTTGTCTAGGTTAGGAAGCTACAGATGGAATTTCAGTATCCATCTTCAAAATCTTTACCATTAGTTAGGATTCTTACTTCATTAGCATAGAAGCAGACCTCAAGCTGACTTATTCTAAAAGGCAAATATATCAGAAGACTTTGAATCTTTTGTGGAAATCAAGGATGGTAATGTTGCTGTGCCATGAAATGAGAGAATGACAACTTTTTCTTTTACTCTCACTTGTGCTTGTCTGGGTATGTCTTATTTCTGTCCTCTCACTTTAGACTAACTGACTCTGTAGATGCTTCTAACATCTACAATTTAACATCTACATCTAATAATCTAACATCTACAGATTTCAATCCTATAGGTCAAGCTTTTAGGAAGAGATCAACTTGCTCTGAATCTCAAGTCCAGAACTGTCAGGGAAGAGAATCTTTGTCCCAGCTTAGATCAAGTTTTGACACCTGAACCAATCAAGAGCTTCCAGGGGTAGATCACACTGTAAAATGATGGCTTTCATTGCAGCCATGGATGGTGTCAGGAAAAGCAGTTCACAAGGGAAGCAGTCTTTGAAAAAAGGGTGGGAACTATTGGGCAGGAAAATAAGTATGTGTTTGCCACCATGTTATTCTATATATTTAATGTGACTAGGACATCTAGTATTAGGAAAAGGTAAAGCAGGCAATATTCAGATTTGAAGGAGACTGAGAGCCTTTTAAAATATAATACTGTATTCCCTCATAGCTGGAGACAACTGATACTATTAGGGGACCCCCAATTCAAAACATTATACTTAGACCTCATCTAGTTGAATACCCAAAGTTTTATGTGAGGAAGTTGACAACCAAGATAATTAAGTGATTTTTCAAGATCACATTAAACACTGGAAACTTCCAAGTTATCCAAAAATAGCCTACATATTTCATACTTCTTTTTAGGACTGGAGACTAATCCATTCAAGTATTCCAATGACAGGGTTTTCAAAATTTGGTCTCCAGGTACCTGCATCAGAATAATTAAAAATGCAGCTTCTAGTGCCCCCTCCCCCAGCCCCCTGAATACTGAATCACAAAGTCTATTGATTATAATCTGAAAAGTGCATTCTTAACCAAGTCCTTGGGTAATTTTTATGTATGCTGAAGTTTGAAAACTACTGCAGTTTGGTAGTACCAAGTCCTTGACAGAAAAGGATTAGTTGACCAATAACCAAAAGTAATAGAAGCCCAGGAGGGACTAGAAAGACAACAGAGAATACCCAAAAAGTTACTAAAAAGGTAGAAAGTAAGTTCTTGACCTATTTCAGATTTTCCTCATAAATTGACCTCACTATAGTTTTTACTTCCCCAATGAAATCTTTAAACTGCTCTTTCTAAGTAGTGAAAAAGATGGCATTAATTTGGGAAAGATACCATTTTAAATGGGATCCTCCAGTAATATTCACTATTCCAGATCCTCACATTGCCCTTTAGATAATATTAGTGTTATTTACACATTGTTTTTTCACAACCATGTTTTTCTTAACTACTGTTGCATGCATTTGGGTCATCCCATTGGACTATATTTATACACATTTTAATGTTTTATGAATATACTCTAACTACTGAATATAAAATATGTAAACTCATAAATCCTGTAGATGATTTTCTTTCCATGTTTTAAATGATTGGTCTTTTCTTTCTAATTACAGATGTATAAAAATTTAATAGCAATTCATATGCACATTATTTTGGTATTACTTGCATTGCCATAGCTCATTCTTTCTGAAGGAAGTTAAAAATTAACTTGATAGTTTAAATTTTATTGATAGATTTCCTTATGCTATAAAAGCAATTCTTTGCATGTTTGTGCTTTGGTGCATTCTGGAATAAAATGAACTATTCTTCAGCTCCAAAAATATAAAAGATAAGATGCATGAATTACTGAATCTTCAAAGGTTGTTTTACATCTGAAAATTATATTGTAATTTGTTTTTAGTGGCCCTATGCAACTTTCTGTATCTATATATCTTTAAGGTTAATAAATATAGTAGAGTAAAAAAGTATTTCAAATTTGATGCAAGGTAAAATGTTTTTTTAAAGACAATAATACATTACCCTGAAATGTCTTAATTTTTTATAATAAGCCTTATGTAATAATTCAATTTTTAGAAAACCTTTAAATACTGATTTGTGGCATTAAATACATATTTTTCATGCTTTAAAAAAAACTTGTCTATTCACACATACATGAATTCAAGTATATGAATATATAATCAACCTTTGAAATCCACATCATTACAATGGGAAAATAGATTGGCTAACTCAGATCTCTCTTTTTACATTTTATATGGATTTGAGAAAGATATTTAAGTATTTTAGTCTCCAGACTATCTCACAAAATAAGCAAATAAAGAATTGTCAATTTTACCATCAAATGACTATTACTCATTTTGTTTATTATACCAATGAGAACTCAAAAATAAAATTTACTTAGTAAAAAGTTGCCAAAGCAGTACAGATTCTTAGGAGAAAGGATATAATTGAAGTGGTGTGTATCAAAACTAAAACATTGTGACACATAAAAGTTTAAATGTAAATTTTTTAGGTTGCTTTACATTTGAAATTGTATTCGTAGAGTAGTGCAGCCTATTGTGGAGGATAAGTGAGGAGTTTGTCATTTGTCCCTTCAAGTAGGATAGATTATTTAAAGAGATTGCAGAGAAACTGGTAATGATTGAGAAAATACCACACATGTAATCTTTGGTTTAATCCATCTTTTATAAGTCCATATCTGAGGGAATATTAGGTTAATTTTTTTTTGCTGCTTTTGCGGTTTTCCAATGTAATCTAAAAGGCGTACTCGCACATCTGCATCACCTTTGGAGCTATAATATCTCTCTTTTGGACTCCAGAAAAATGTGTATATGATTATTACTCTCATGGGTTATGAATAGTTTGTTAATTTTTAATGTCTAGGTTAATACTTATTTGCATATCAGAAATAATGTGATTATTTTGACTTTTGCAAATTGATAGTCAAATGGCATTTCAGAGTATTTTCTAGTCTGTTTTAAATCATATCCTGTTTAAAAACCATTTTTCTCAAGATTTTGAACCTTTTTACCTACTTTGTTATAAGATAGTTTAAGATTATATTAAGATGCATGTCAGAGATCACTCAGAGAAAGATAAGAAAAAAAAACAAAGTAACCACCTCTCATAGACCACCTTTTCTATCATAAAATATCTTTTATCCTAATTACATTCCCTGATAGTTGTATCTGTTTAGAGTCATATGCCAAATACAGGAAAGTTTCCAAACACACCCCATCTTTAAAATTTGATTTACTCTTTTCCTGCCTCTTATTGGTTGGTCCAGCCAACAGTGCTTCTCCCTATAATAATGTAATCGACACTCCAGTATGTGCTTCTGAATATGAGTTCTGTCCTAGACAACTTCAGTAGAAACAGCAATTTTGGAAAGAGCTATTCACAACCAGCAATTCCATTTCCAAGACAGATTATATATGTACAAACACACACACAGACACACACACACAGACACACACACAGTCTTTGACACCATTCATCACTGAAATATTCTTCTAAAAGAAGTAGATTGATTTTCTTGGATAATCACATTCTGCTGTGAAGTAACAAGAATAAGTTGGAAGCATAAACATATTATTCAGCAAGGGAAATTGATACCTGTATAGAACTAGTTTTGCTGCTGTTGTTGCTGAAAAATCAGGAGCTCTTAGTTTGTTCCTGCTTAACCATGTAATTTGTTTCCTTTATCTTTCAAGAAAGGTAGTTTAGAATTAAGAACTTGTTTAGAAATGATGCTTAAGATTTATTCAACTAATTTTTAGTTGTGGTGGGATGATACAGGTTCAACATAGAGATCACAGTGTCTGAGTAAAATGCAGAAGGTATCAGAGTGAAAAGTTAATATTCCAGCAATAATCCTAACAAGCTATGTGGCAATGGCTAATTCAACTAAACTGTCTCAGCTGAATGATAATATGCAGTAAGAGGAGTATTTTGAAAATCAGAGAAAATGTTGTACGTAAAGTGCTGAGCATGGTGTTGGCTCATGGTTTGTAGACCCTTATGTGTAAGTTTCTTTCCCCCATGTCTTCCTCAAAATAGTGTATTGCATGAAAGGAGATGTTATGCCAAGTTATAAATTCCTGGCATTGTATGTGGATTGCCTTGGAATAATTAGCATTTTCTCACATTTTAAAGTATAAATCTAAAGCTAATAAGGTCAGTTTTACCTTGCAAAAGAAAGATCTGAAAGTTTACCAGATTTGTTGCTGAGTTTAATTGACTAAGTTTGAAGTACTAGATTTTTCAAAATTCCTACAAAATTATACTGGTATAGAATTTATCAACTTTAAATTCTCTTCCCCTAAATGACAACTGAATTAGCAGCCATAATTTGAAAATTAGAAGAAAGCATGTTAGAGTTATATGTTACTTTCTTTTTTAGAGTGGAAATCCTAATTTCTTGCACATATGTATTCAATATACCATAGTCAAATTTCTAACAAGGGTTGATGTTTGAGAAGTTTTACATAGTCTTTCTTTTTAATGTTTCCTCTATGGCTTCCTCTTCTCAATGAAGGAAGAGATCTCACATACCTTTCCTTTAATATAGTGCCACATATCATATTTTGACATGTAATATGTCATTTGGAATTCTAAAGAGATATTTTATAAGTTTTAAACACATCTGCTTTTATATTCTTTAAAAAGAGGTTTATAGTATTTGAACTTCCAGTTTACAAAAGTAGCATAAATACATTAAAAAAAGTCAAGGTACTTACAATATTTTACATTCTGATATGCCCTACTTTGTACTTTTTCTTGAAATCTTTTCCCTTTGAGAATCACTACCCTAGAGCTTATAATTTTAATAAGACACCTTCAACATATTTAAAAATCTATATTTACTTTCTGAATGTTAGAATATGAATAAGCCTCTGAGAAGATGTTTAAAGAGACAATTACTATGGTAATTAAGGAAAATTTTATACATAATCTCTAAATCTAACTGTAAGTATATTTGTTGAATGGTGTGGTATTCATATACAGACTTTTTTAGAAAGGACATTTCCTTTTATTTTGATTTTGAGGAACTCTGATTGATTCATCTAATTATCAGAAAAGAACTTTTCTTCCATGTGTGCAAAAATACCACATTTAATGTAGTTCCTTTTTTCAATATACACAAGACTATATGCATAATGTAGCAGCATATATGCCATTCTATGAGAATTTATTTTTTAAAGCAATTTGGCATTGGAATTCTGAGGCTCAGCTGGAAGATTACTGAGTATTATATTCTTTCTATTGTATATTTTTATTCATATTAAACATTAAGATAAGTCTGTACATTTTAATTTCTAATAATATTTTGCAACTGTTAAGCAAATGGCATAGAAATTAAGCTGGTTTATTGCTATACTTTAAAAGATTATTTTATTTGTGATAGAATTATCAGTCAGGATAACCTTAATATTTCAACCCTAATGTAATATCTATTAAGTTATGACGATAATTTGTAACCCTTGTAGTATCAGGAAAATAACTTTCAAAGGTTTTACCATTAAAATGTAAAACGTATTCATTGGCCACAAACTAATCTTTCCATTAGTGATATGATGTAAGTTTGAAAAGAGAATGTAGAAATCTTCAATAACATCCAGGTAGCAAAATGTGATTGAGTCACATCACTACACTTTGCAATTGATAATTTCTATGATAAAAATGCAAATAATTGAGAAAGAAATCATCTCGATGATCACATATTTTCTCCTGATAATTCCTGTTCTCTACATACACTGGTCAGTTAGACCAAGTAAATAGAAAACAATGGTTTTCTCCTTCTGTTGTTTATCAGATTGCCTATATGCATATATATATATATATATACATATATATGTATATACATATCTAGGTTTCTACACCTCATGAAAGAGGGGGTCAGGAACATTTATTTGTTATTTTTTAAAAACTTTATAAAAATCATTAAAGATTCTAATGTTCATCAAGGACCAAAAATAACATTAGTTAGGTCAATGCAAGGTATACCTGGATATTAGGTGGCCTCATGGAAGCATTTTTGAAAAGCATCTCCTTTCTGTATAAGTGAGAAATAATGTGGAAACAGAATCTGGATTAAGGTTTTTCTTTTTACATCTACTCTTCTGTTCCTATTTGATTTAGTACACTATAAAGATCTGGCTCTAGTATACTACTTTACTTCATTCTCCTACCTCTGTCCCTGTGACTTACAGTGCTCCCATTTTGCCCGCTCTGCTGTTCCTCCCATGGGTCAAACCCGTTCTGGCTTCAAGGCTTTACACCACTCTACTCCCACCTGCTGTGCCCTTCCTCAGATTTCACCTGATTCACTCCGTCATGTTGTTCAGTGTTCTATAAACATATCCTGCTCAGAGAGGCCACCCTGGCCACCACCCCATTACACTGAGATTTTCTGTATCATATTTATAGCCCTATTGATATCTGAAATCCTTTTGTTTATTAATATTGATATGTTTTTGTGTGTTTCATCCTCACCTGTTCTCTGGTGTAAGTTCCACTGAGGACAGATATTTTATGTATATCATTACATTCAGTTATATTATAAATTCCAAAATAATACTGTTGAAATAAATTAGTTGAACTTAGAAAAAAGTCTAGTTTTCATTCCATGATGTAGCCTCTGCCTAATCTGGCCCTTGCCTGGAACTCTCTTCCCATGTATTCCCAGTGTTTCCTTCTTTGGATTTCAGCCTCCGTGCCTCAGGACTGCCTTTCCTAAAGACCTTACTTAAGTAATTGTCTCTATTTTACATCATAGGGATCTATTCATTTCCTTCTTAGCACACATTAATGATCTATATTGTTTTATTTATTCATTTGTCTACCTGTTTATATTTTTATTCATTTGTATGTTTATGTTATTATTTCTTTCCTCTTAAGATAGTAAGTTTCATTGTCTTTTGTTCATTGCTGTGACCTCAATTTTTAAGGAACTAAAATTTTTTTGAGAAGACAGATCAACAAAGAAATAATTAGAATTTGATGAAAGTAGCACATAAGAAATATACACTGGTAGTGGTGGTAATGTCCAAGAGGGGGAAACTAAGAATGCTTTCTCAATTAGCTCCAATAACTGGATAGCTGATGGTGCAACTCAAGACCGCAAATTCAATCATGTAAAAGAAAGAATTTTTCTTTACTTCACTGGACTGAAGTGATGATGAAGGGGTTCTAGGGATTCTAGTAAATATTTAGAATAGGTGGTAGAAGAAACGAGAGAGGATATTGGTTGTGTGTTCTTGGTTAAATAGAGAACTCCTCCTAGGTAGAGAGACAATAGTACTTAACAATTGTTTTCTAGTTTTAACTGCTAAATATAAATGTGACTGACCATATATTTATTTTTCTCAATTCACATTACAACACTATGCACGTTTTGCCCACTACTGATAGTTGGGGACATGAGCCTCTATACACAAATGCCACTGATGTCATTCCATGTAAATTCAAACTAGGGTTAATGGCAAAATTCTACAAGTAAAGGTATAGCAGAACATACTTGATTTCCCAGGCTCTTATCATAAGAGAAGTGTTCACATTGTGGGCATAGCTAGACTGGATAACTCATGGCTAACTTTCCAGTAGAGATGGACCCTGCCCCCATCATCCTGTATGTACTTACAGGAAAAGAGGGACAGGGAACCTCTATATGACTACATAACAATGGTAGCTCTCCAGTATAACATGACCTCATTAGAAAACAAGAGCCTCCAAAATAACTCAGAGTTACAGAACCAGACTTACTATTATTAAACGGGAAAGTAATGAGCATCCAGACCAACTGGATTTGTTTCTTTTCAACTATAATGGGCCTATTTTGTGTATGTGTATATCCATTCCGATTATATATATCTTATTGGGTATTCCTATATTAATTATAGGTCTCATAACAATAACTAAAACAGTGAACCTAAATACAGAATGGGCATTACAAAAAGGCTTTAACTGTAAAATAAATTTACACATAAAAAGATGGTAATAATTTCTTTATTTAACAGTTTTGAAAATGTTGCCTAAAACATACACATACATGTGTGCCATTAGAAGGCTTTTTTTATGTATGTTAATAAATGTCTCAAATGAAGCTTTCTTTTTACTAAATTATTTAAATCATCGATGTGGAATGAGATGAAATATGCAAATGGACATGTTTGCTATTTAGTCCTAATTTTATAATTCTGAGTATTAAAGGTTATTCACACTCAAATGTCACTACAAGATCACCAAAGTGCATGTGATTATTGCTAGATATAGTAATGGGTATATTTTGTTTGTTTTATTTATATTCTCTTAAAGGCACTGTACCAGTTATGGTACAAGAATACACTAGTAAGTCAATGAAACAGAAATACATGGTTCAGAAGCAGTAAAGAGAATTTTATAAATTTTGTATATCATAAAATTGTCATTTCATATCAGGGGAGCAAATTTGCACTATTTTATTTTTATTTGCCATTTTGTTAATTAAAAAAAGGAAAATTGGCCACTTCATATTCATATCCTAAATGAGTGACAATCATTTTAGTTTATAGGTGACGTAACTTGAGCCCTTACTAAGTGAAAGGAATTGTTCTAATAATGTAATCTGCTCAACAACACTAAGACATAGGTACTATTGTTATCCCTATTTTGCTGATAAAGAACTAGTGATAGGGAATAATTAACTAAACTAGTCAAGGTTAGAATTGTGAACAAGTGAACATTACCTTAGGAACTCAACATTTTTTTTTAAGAAAATTTTTATTTTGTGGGAGGAAGATGGGGGGACAGGTGTTGAGGGAGATGTACATATTCTTTTAAGCTGCATAAACACCAGAAGTAATCTTACAACCAGGCAATTATGTAAAGATATTTATTGCAACATTATTTTTAGAGTGAAAAATTGAAGTGTTATGGAAGACTCTAGAGCTGTCAAGAAGAATGAGGATAATCCATGTGTATCTATAATAGATATTTTTGGTAAATAAAAGCAAATTATAAAACAATACATAGTGTGATTCTATTTTGAAAAAAATTCATACAATATAGATATACATAGAAATATAGTGAATATAACTATGTAATACATATACAGTATGTAAAAATGTGCTGAAATGTTATACACTAATAATTAAACATGAGAGATGAGAGCCTGAGGGAAATGATGGTTGTGATATTGTGATTTATAAGAAATGTGTATTCGGTTATTCAGATGACCAAAATATATTTCTCATGTATATTTGGTCTGTGTCCACAGTTTCTGGCTCATAGGTCCCCAAACCCTTGGACTTTCTTAAGTGTTGAGAGTGATAAATGTATTTTTGGTACGTTAATGAGGTGACTTTGGGAAGCACCTAAAGATGGGGGCTGTAGCCAATTGTGCCTTGCAGGATTGGAGCTTTCAGTCTCACACCCAGTCCTCTGGGGAGGGTAAAGGGGCTGGAGGTTGAATCAGTTGCCAGTGGCCAATGATTTAGTCAATTTTGCCTATGTAATGAAGCCTCCATAAAAACCAAAATGATAGGGTTTGGAGAACTTCTGGCTTGGTGAACATATGGAAATTTAGGGAAAATGGCATGCTCTGAGAGAGCACAGAAGTTCTACAAACTTTCCAAATACCTTGCCCTATACATCTCTTCCATGTGGTTGATCCTGAGTTATACCCTGTTGTAATAAACTGGTAATCTAGTAAGTAAAATGTTTCTCTGAGTTCTCTGAGCCTCCTTAGCAAATTAATCTAATGTGAAGAGGAGGTCCTGGGAACCTCCATTTATAGCCAGTCTGTCAGAAGTACAAGTAACAACCTGGACTTCGGACTGGTGTCTGAAGTCCAAGGAGGAGGTCATGGGAACCTTTAATCTGTATTTGGTTTGTCAGAAGCACAGATAACAACCTAGGCTTGTGATTGACGTCTGAAGAGGTAGGCAGGGAGGTGCAGTCTTGTAGGACTAATTCCTTAACTGCAGAATTTGCTACTATCTCCAGGTACTTAGTGTCAGAATTAACTTGAATTCTCAGACCCCCTGATGGTATCTGAAACTTGATTGTTGGTGTTGGGGGAACCTTCCTCCCCATTATGGAAATTGAGTCTCAGAACAACAAAAAGAATGGTAATGCCACTTTTTAATACTTAATCTTCCAGTTTTTATTTAATCATTTTTGCTAGGTAATTATTCTTTTTAAATTTAAAAAAGTAAGTGCATTGTTTGGAGTATTTAGATACAAAAATTAGTATTGATTCCTAACCTTGCTTTTAAATTTGTAACTGAAATATATCTTGTTTAAGAAATTTGAAATACAACGTACACAAGATGTTGCATAGAACCAAATGAACCCATGATATTCATTGAGCAATTTCATAATATTCCCTTCTACCAGGACTTTGCATCAGTGGTAATATTGATAATTAATTTATTTCTGAAGTAAGTCACACCTTGTTTTTATCCTAACTCAAATAGGAAATAATAATCAATTAGGAAAGTATAAGCTTGTATTCAAATTCTATCACTATATGATAGCAGATAAATCATACTGAATCTTTCCATCTCCAAGACCAGTAATATAGTACAGCAACTTCTCATTTTAATCAGATTACATTTAAAAGAAGGTATCAGTTTTTATGGTATAAAAGTGCTTGTGGTGATTTGTAGAATCAAATTTACCAAACTATATGTAATTCTTAGTGCCTCTGCACATATTTGCATGTGACAATAGGCTTGAAACCCCATTGTGCTTTCATTGAATTTGGTATGTAGGAATCTCTTTAATATCAGATAGGCCAAACTGTAATCCTTCTTCTGACACTAAATTTCTCATGTTTCAGAGTCCCCTTTTTCTCATCAGCAAAATAGGGTTAGTAGTATTGCCTCATGAGGTTGTTGTAAGAATTAAACTGAGTTATAGGGTACCTGGATGGCTCAGTCGATTAAGTGTCTGCCTTGGGCTCAGGTCACGATCCCAAGGTCCTGGGATTGAGTCCCGTATGGGGCTCCCTGCTCAGTGGGGAGTCTGCTTTTCCCTCTCCCTCTGCCCCTCCCCCCTGCTCCTTCTCTCTCTCTCTCTCTCTCTCTCTCTCTCTCTCTCTCAAATAAATAAATAAAATCTTAAAAAGAAACCTGAATTATATATCATGATATAATATAGACATCAATTAGTATAGATTCAATATATAGTAAATTTTAAACAAATATTAGTTCCCTGCCCCCTTGAAAAGAAACCAACCTAGGAAACTTGCACCAGTTTAACTGAGCTGAAATACATATACCTTATTTAATTTCTACCTTAACTCATATTCTAGAACTAGTAGCTTTTTATGATCAAAGATTATAAAAGATTACAAAAAATAACTCACCCAGGGGAACAGAAAATTGGTGTGCATCAATCTATAAGACCATATTGTAGGATTTTACTCAAAGAACTTCAGTTCAAATCCTGACTTGAGACTTAATAGTTCTGTTACTTAGTTTCATTTGCAAGCCATGTTTGACGTAACCAACAGGAAGGTGGTACAATCTATTGGCTAAGATTATGGATACTAGAACTGAATTACTTGGGTTTAGTTCCTGGAATCTCCACTCTGTAGTTGTATGACCTTGAGCAAATTCCTTCTTAAACTCTCTACATGAATTTCCTTCTCTGTCAAACAAAGATAATAATTATAGATATTAATGTGAGGGTTAAATAAGATATTATGCTGAAAGTACTCAAAACAATGTGTGTATACCAAATGCTATGTAAATATTTGCCCTTGTAATTATTTTTTTTGTAATTATCAGACTCTTTTGAGGGTTAAAGTGAATACACAATATTCATAATAATATATTTGTGATGCAAAGTTTAATTTAGGGTCATTAATTTTGGGTGCCATTCTTATCATATATCCCTGCTTATAAACATTACACAAATTCTAGTGGAGCCCATAAAATTAGGGGTTTTGTGCAATGAGAAAAAAATAATGTTTTCTTAAATATTCACAATGAAACAAATTATTGCCTTGAACTATTGAAATCATACCTATTTCAAGTAAATTATTAGGAATATCTTGAACAGAAAATATCCCCAGGAGTTCTGTGACAATAGAATGAAAAATTATAAATATAAGAACTATTGTTAGCTAGGTTATATTGTTTTTAAAAAATGGAAAGTGTAGGGGCGCCTGGGTGGCTCAGTCGGGTAAGCAGCTGCCTTTGGCTCAGGTCATGATCCCAGGGCTCTGGGATCCAGCCCCGCGTTGGGCTCCCTGGTCCGAAAAGGCTGCTTCTCCCTCTCCCTCTGCCTGCCGCTCTGCCTATCTGTGCTCTCTCTCTATGTCTCTGTCAAATAAATAAAATCTTAAAAAAAATTAAAAAAATAAAAAATAAAAATTGGAAGGTGTAGATTTCCTTTTTAAATAATGTATAAAGTTTGAAGCCTATTTCAAGGAGAGAAATAAAAGTTATTTTTTCAATAACATAGTTTCATTGATATATAAAGTTAGCACATAATTTCTATTCCCTTTATACTTTATATAGAATAGGAGAAATACTAATTTTCAGAATTTTAATAATTAGTAAATTTTCATACTCAGATGAAGTGTGAACAATTAGACAAAGATATATGTGCATAAATAGAAACTTCAGTTTTTCATCATTCTTCTCAATTACAGAAAGATGTCATTTAATCTTTATTAAAATTTAAACTTTTAGGGCAAAAAGAAAACAATATAATCATAACTGTGACCTTTCTGACATAGAGATATTCTAATTTGCAATTCATATAACGAGCATAATTTTTACTTGTCTTTTTATAAACTTACTTAAATGTGAGTTTACATGCCTGGCATGGTCTAAATTGTAACTGGTATTAGACAAATAAATCAACTAAAGATGATGATGAACCAAATTATTAGATATCAGAGGGTTATGCATTAATCATGTTTTTGACACTGACTTCTGATGTAGTGCTCTAAAACTATATTCTTAAATCTCACATTTTTCCCCAGTGGAGTTGTATATGTGGATAATAACACTTCATTGCTCATATCTATCTGAACACTTAGAGAAATATTCTGATTCCAAATCCTTAGTTCTTACTGTTATTCCATGCTACAGTCTTTCAATAATTGTGGTAGGTTCATTTTTTCTAGGACTTCTTATGACCTCTAGATGAAAAAGGTATGGAAATACATGTCTAGTAGATGCAATAAATAGTATTTCCGCAGAATTAAAGATAATGTCATTATTCTTCTCCTTGATGTAAACAAAAACAATGAAACTATATATTTTTACTAACCTCACAAGTCTTAATATTTTATGCAATGTGATTGCATCTTATTTTATACTACTAATCATCCACAGGCCCTTAATTTTTCCTGACTATATATATGATGACAATAAGACAATACAAATTATTACTTGACATTAATGATCATTTTACCAGCTTTCTAGTTTTCCAGGCTCACTTATCATAATGTTTTTTTTATCTTAGCATACTGAGACAGAACTATAACTCATATACAATATTCTATCCTCCCCAGCATTTCTCAAAAATCATTTCCTCAAACCGTAAAACTGTAAAGCCCTCCTTTTTCACAGAAGATCAGAAATAGTTTATATAGTCAGATATGGAAATACTCTGTGCTATGTTCCACTTTATACAGTAATATTTCCAAGAGTCTGAGAGGTTAGGAATAGGGGAAACAATTTAATTATCTTTTAGCAATATTATCCATTTTATTAGGAATAGGAATAGTTATTTTTCAAAAGTCTATAAGGTTTACTGGACCACCCATTGGGAAATGTTTCATTACATGTTTTATTTCACTTAATAATGACCTTTTTTTGAAAAAAAGATATGTACTTATCAGTTTTGCTATATTCCATCCTGATATGCTTTCCAATTTTTCACCTTATTTATCAGTTTTATCTCCCAAAGCACTTATTAGTTATAGCCATTCATTGACTTAGCAAATATTTATTGATGACTGTTTGTTAAGTGCTGTTTTCAGCACTAAAGATACCCCAGTAAAAGCCTCTATCCTATAGATTTACCTTTCTACAGGGTTGAGAAAACAATAAGCAAACAAAAATTAATTAAATACACAATATGTTTCTTGGTAGTTATTGTGAAGAAAGTTTTTTTTTTTTTTAAAGATTTTATTTATTTATTTGCCAGAGAGAGAGAACAAGCACGGGCAGTGGCAGGCTGAGGGAGAAGGAGGCTCCCTGCTGAGCAAGGAGCCCTATGTGGGATGTGATCCCAGGATCATGGGATCATGACCTGAACCGAAGACAGATGTTTAATCGACTGAGCCACCCAGGTGTCCCAAGAAACAGTTTTAAAGTGGACTCAAATGCATGGCAATTTCAATTTTAAATAGTATGGTAAACAGGAAGGAGGTGAGAGAGGTAGAGTGAGTAATGTTGGTATCTGAAAGATGAGTTTCTCAAACAGAGGGAACAGAAAGTATAGATGCCTGGAGCTAGGTGTATGCCTGGTCCATTCAAAGAATACCAAAAAGGCCAGAAAGCTAGAAATGAATGGGTGAAGAAAAATAGAAGGCAAGGTCAAATATATAACAGGGATCTTTAAGGATTTTATAGGTCAATGTAAGGACATAGGTTTTTACTCTAGGTGACTTGAAAAGCCAATAGAGAGTTTTGAGCAGAATAGCAAGATCTGGATTTATATTTTATCAGAATTATTTTGACTGCTGCATTGGGACTAGATTGAAGAGGGCAGGGGGTCAATGAGCAAAAAAACAGGAAGGCCACTTCACATGCTTCTACACTAATTAAGGTAAGAGAGGATGATGGCTTGGACAAGATTATAGCAGAGGAGGTCATGGGGCAGGGTCAATTCTGCATATTTTCTGAGGATATATTTAGCAAGCCTTCCTCAAAGAATTAAGAATTACTTGAAGGTTTGAGGCCTTAAATAATTGGAAAGATAGAATTGTAATTTTCTACGTTGTAGAACACATTTTGGTGAGGGAGATAAGAGCCTCTGTTTTTAACTTGTGAACTTTGACAGGATAACACTGAGTAGCACTGAGTAACATGGAGCTGAATATAAACTCTGGAGCACAAAATAGGTATCCAGACCAAGAATATTCAGTATAGCGATGATATTGAAAGTAATGGGATTGCATGAGATCTGTAGGGGTGTTCAAATAAAGAGAAGAGATTTAAGGGCAAAATCTTAGTCTTGGGCTATTCCAGTATTCAAGGGTCCAAATATAAAGAGGAATTCACAAAGCAGACCGAGAAAGAAAAGCCAATAAGACAAGAGGAGATCCATGAGATTAGTAGATGAGTGAAAGTATTTCACAGTGGCGGAAGTAATGAAACTTCTGATATTGTATTTTTCAATATTGTCCTTTTATTGTCAATAATTTTTATAATTCTCACCATTTTTATTTATAGCATTTTACAATCATACTTTATTTATTGAATAATTTAACTAGATATAACTGAGGGCCTGTCATGCATGACATATTAACATCCACCCATTATAGATATTATGCTAAGAATGAAACATTTAGAGATCTCAAACAGATCCAAACAGACATTTTTCCTTTAATAAGTGCTGTGAGATTCAGAACCTGAATTCTTCATAGAAGAGGAGAATGAAAGTATAAGAAAAATGCACCAAAAAATGAGATGGTGCTTCTCAGTCTTAAATATTTTGAATTTTTCAAGGAAATAAGAAAGATTGGCAAGATTCCAGGTAGAGCAAAGAGCAATACGATAGATTTTGGAAGCATGAGATAACATAGCACACTTGGAGAATAGTAAGTATACCTTAATAATGCCAGGGTTCAGAGACATAGCAAGATAGGACAGAAATTGAACTAAGAACGTGAGCAAGACTCATAAAAATGGACCTTGCATGCATGCTAAAGTGTTTTTGAAAGTCTCTGTAAGTGATGAGAGTCATTAAAGAATTTCATGTTATACAAAAGAAGTGTGTGATTAAGGAAAATTATATTGGTAGCATTTTGGGGTTAAACTGGCAATAAGTAAGATGGGTTACTAAATTATCTGTAGTAGCTCAGACAAGGAGCAGAAATAGGCATCTGGAGAGAGGGATGAATATATATTATATATTATATGAAGCAGAATGAGCATGATTTAGTGACTTAATAGAAAGCGTATAAGATAAATCTACAAGATTATTAGGTCTTTGTTAGTGAGAACTAAAATAAAGAAGGAAAATCTTGTGTGTGCACATGTATTTGTTTTATAAACAGAGCTCCAGAGAAAGATTAAATATTTTTTAAAAATCTGACTTTGGGTCTAAAGGGCATGCAAAAAATAAAAATAAAACAAAATATAAGTTTAGGATTTAAATGAAAAATTCTCACTGAAGATATAGAATGTGACACCATTCTATGAGGAAATTTGAAACTGAGAGAGCATAGATCACTCAAAGGAGCATTTAAAGAGACAATGGACTCTGAGAAACAAACTGAGGGTTTTAGAGGGGAGGGCGGGAGGGGGATGGGTTAGCCTAGTGATGGGTATTAAGGAGGGCACATATTGAATGGAGCACTGGGTGTTATAAGCAAACAATGAATCATAGAACAAAAACTAATGATGTCAATGTATGGTGACTAACATAACATAATAAAATAAAATTTAAAAAATAAAAAATAAAAACACACTTATGTAGCTGGGAAAAAAAATGACATAAGAAAAAAGTCAATGATAAAACACAGGGTGAGACACTGAAGAGTGGTAGAATAGAAAACCTGAAATACTCCTGAGAAATAATAGTATAGGAGGAAGAAGAACAGGGAGAGAGTTGTATAACAGGACCAGCGGAGGGTTGTGTTTCCAAAATTAAAGAATAGTCATTAGATTCAAATATTCCTAAGAAATCTAGGAGCAAAGAGGTGAAGAATGTGAAAAAATGACCACAAAGTTTTGAAATTAGGGAAGTCCTTTTTACTTGAGAAATTGGTGATATAATTGCTTCTCATTATTGATACAATTGGTTAATAAATATTAAATAAACACGTTCTTATATAGTTGCTGAGAACATCATGGCAGTTACATGTGACTTATGAGACTATTTCAAACCTAACAAAGTTTGAAAAGTCTTAGTCCCCACAGTTGCTGGCATTTAGACTGCCAAAGCTCTGGAAAGTTTTGTTACATTGGGATATCACTCAAAGGCATGTTTATAGTTTTTTTTTTTTTAATGAAGTTGTTACCTCAAGTAAATTCTGCATCATGCATTGTGTTAAATTGGCAGTGTGAATAATTCTTTCCTTGTTAACTAGAGTTAATCTGATGTAAAGTTAAAGTGTTCATAACTGTTATTTCACAATTTATATTTTTTCTTAAAATAATACATGCTTTAGTGTAAAGAAGGCACACCTAAAACAACCTGAAACATTATGAAGTTATGTAAGGTAGAAGTTAATCATCTTCTACAAACTATCTTATATTCCATCCTCTGCACTCCACTCACTGGCTAAGAGTAAGTATGAATGGTCATTTGTTCCTGCACATCTTTAAGGACATATCTATTATCACTACCCAATAGAATTTTCTGAGGTGATAGAAATAATTCTAATCTGATTGTCCAATACAGGAGACAATAGCTACATATGCCTCTTGAGCACTTGAAGTGTGACTCGTATGACATTTTAAATTTTATTTAATTTTAATTAATTTGAGTTTGAATGACTGCATATAGGTGATAAGTGATGTGGGAAACAATGGCAGAAGAAAAATTATTAAATTTCCTTACTACCTACAACCCATTGACAAGTCCTTAAAACACGCAGAGTGACATTCCTCCAGGAACTCAGCTGCCTTGATGTTAATACTTTGCTAAGGGGAAAAGGCAATCTTATCCTGACCTGCCCCCCACTCCCACTGGGTTCCTGTAAGTCTACTTTAACATATAAAGATTCTTTTGGAAACTTCCTTTATCTCTACCCCCCAGATACATCTTGGCAATCATCCCCCAAGCATATGGCGCACCAATACACATCTGAAGGTTCTCATGACTAAGGTTTTATTAGATGGTAATAAATAACATTTTCCCAACAATAGCCAGCTCCCTCAAGGTCCTGGAAACCTTGCTTCCAAATTCCTTAGAGACTTAATGCTATTCCTAACCCCCTCCCAGCTTGAAAGTATATAATGGGCCACTCCTCATGACCCCATTGCAACTCTTTCTGCCCACGGGTCCTGTCCCAATACTTTAATGAAATCATCTTTTTGCACCAAGGACATCTCAAGAATTCTTTCTTGGCCATCAGCTTTGAACCCTAACGTCCTTTCCTACATCAGTAAGTAGGTACCAATGTTTAATTTATTAACACTTTGAGTTCTTGTTATGTATCAGGCACTATTCTAAGATACATAGGTGTGTTAATCCGTTTAATTCTCACAACAAATACATTAGATGAGTACTGTTATTCTCTCCATTTTAGAGATAAGGGAATAGATATAAGAAGTTAAATGAGTGATTTAAAAACAGCACTGATGATAAATTCTGTGGTGTATATTCAACACTTGTTAGTGCCAGTCGCTAGGCTAAATGATTGGTACTAACCCACTGGTCTAGCACTGGTGCTAATGTTTCATACTGGTTCTAGTCAGTAGTCACACCTGCCCAGTAGGGTGTGTTATGTTACTACCCTCAGTTTTCAGGTTAAAAAATAGTCTTGGAAGAGGTTCAGTAACTCGTTGAAAGTCATAATAACTTGTAGGTCCCAGACAGAATAGCCTGCGTGACCTCCAAACTTGCTTTCTTCACTTGCGGAATATTAATGTTTTCCTGACAAGAAGCAAAAGGAGAGTCAGTTTTCTGGCTGGGTCATGATAATCATGAAAACATTTTCTTGGACTACCTTTCATCATTTTCCTATTCCCAACAATGACAAAAAGCACCTTGGCTTTCAGAAAACTTCCCTCTGCTCTCCTTTCCCCTTCCTTCCAAAGGGAGAAAAATTCTGCCTTTTAATAAGTTCCATAAATAGCCTTAATATTTTATTTTTTTATTTTTTTAAGATTTTATTTATTTATTTGAGACAGAGAGAATGAGAGACAGAGAGCATGAGAGGGAGGAGGGTCAGAGGGAGAAGCAGACTCCCTGCCGAGCAGGGAGCCCGATGCGGGACTCGATCCCTGGACTCCAGGATCATGACCTGAGCCAAAGGCACTCGCTTAACCAACTGAGCCACCCAGGCGCCCTAGCCTTAATATTTTAAAGAGTGTCTCCATTTACACAAGAAGAGAATAGTAGAAAAGTGAAAGAAAAGCTATTTGAATTTGTTAAGTGACTGATCAGAGCTCACTTAGGGTCCTTGTATCTTTTAGAGCAGCTTTGCCTCACCTGCTTCTCCTTTGTTTATCACCACACCTGCCTTCAGCTGACAGAGGAGATTAATTCTACTTTAGAAGAAATGTTTCCACTTTGCACTGAGAAGGGAAATGTTTCATAATCCACGTAGGAAATTTGGCCATATTACTCCACTGACATTCTCAGTCTTCCTGACTAAATATCGCTCTTATCATAACTTTTGGCAGAGCTGTGAGTTACAGACTTGGTATTTTAATGTGTAGTTTTCTTCAATAGCTTAATAGATGACATTTTATAAACTAAAAAAAAATTGCCTTCACACTCTAATCTTGAATCACTAAAAATCTATAATCATTCCAATTAAAATCTGAATGTATTGCCTTAAAAATGCAATCTTAGCCAATATGTTGTGATTTGTTGTCATATTTCTAAAATTCACTGAGTTCAAGTCATAATTTATTAGAGCTGAACTCATTTCTTATCTTAGTTATCTTTTTTTATATTTGATTGATTGAGCATATTGTTATTTAGGCTCTGAGCATGGAGGAATACTGTGCATGAGACATTAATCAGGAAATTATGCATTGATTTCACAACTGGACTTTACTTTGTAATATTGTATTAGCTCTTAACATGCAAATTATTTTAGGTAATTACCTCATTTTTCAGTAGCCATTTGATGGATAGAAGTTTCATGCAGATTCTTTTGTGTAATTTAAAATCTTGTGGCGATTTGTTTCTTTCCCTATTCATGAACAGTCCAGTTTCAATTGTTATACATCAGACTCATGAGGCCAGTTGTAGAAAAACCTAGCTGTACAGCTCATTCTCCCAGTTTCTTTCAACCCTAACTTAAGCTAGCAATTTGAGCAAGTGTTACCAAAAAAATATCTGTCTATATCTAAAACTGTGCCCGGGATTGTATTTTTGTATCATTCAAGTAAAAGCTGAAATAACATTTTAGCCCATAGATATATCACAATGCATAATTAAGAGTAAGATTCTTTGTCTTTCTAGCCAGTTCAATTAGCCAAGTTAGTTATTTTCTTTTAAAAAATATATAGTCTTCAAGTAACTGAATGTTCCACATTACAAATGCATGTCTCTTTTCTCCAGTTTTAATATTAAGTAGTTTAGCTAATATTCAAAACAAAATAGCTTTAATTAATATTGTAATACAGCAAAAATATGTAGGTAGACTATTATGCCTGCCATAATTGTAGTTGTCAAACACATATAATGTATTAGCAGATCTCTCATCCAGAGTTTTATTACATATATTTATATATGTGAACTGCCCAGGATAGTCAGACCATTCTTTCCCCATATTTTTAAATCTAGAATGTCACATAATCATGACTGTTTGATGTGATCTTGTCTATTCAGAAACTTGCTGCTGTAAAATAGCTTCTCCATAAATGTCAAGTAATGTAAAATTGAGTGCCTATATTTAAATAGATTTTAACAGATAATAAAACTCTTGAGATTAAAATGGTTTCATTTAGGGAGGCAGACAGTTCTTTCCACAGTGTGCAATTTATGTGTCATGTTATGTAAAATACAATTTTAAAAATACTTTTTAAAAAGCACAAATGAAAAGTATCTATTGAATAAAAAAAAAAAAGAAGGTAGTGTTCTCATTGCAGGTCTAGTTGAAAATGTGAAATATAATGACAAGGTATAAACTTCTATTTTCTAAACATTGCTTTGACTAGATCTGCTTCCTGCTAATTCCTTTGGGGGTTATTCCAGAGATTCAAGCTATCAAAACAGAATTTTTACTCACAACCTAACCTTTCTTTATTTAAGACAAAACAAAGGAATTAGAGAATTTTGACACACTCTTATATGAAGCATAAGAGAAAATTGCTTTTCCATTTACAAGTATGCATTTGGCACTTTATCTCTGAACACCCAGATATATCACAGCTTACAATTGGTTCACCAGCACAAAAGATGTATCTTGTCTCTTTAGAGAATAGCTACTGACAGCCTTTTACTCACTAAATATTAAAATGGACATGTAAAATTAGATGTCTGATAAATAGTATTTTTTTAGGAAGATGAATTTTTGGGCTAATATTCCGCAGTCTCTAGAATGGGTTGATGGTAGGAAAGCAAAAGGTAGAAATCCCCATTAGGTTGCCAAAATAGTTTGTACATGAAGGAAAAGAGATCTCACATGGAAAGGGGTGACAGATGGATTCCAAATGAGGGGCCAAATATGAGAGATGACAATACTCCCAAATCAAAGACAACCAAGAGTACATCTGAGTCAAAGTTGGGTTTATTGAATTGTTGCAAAGAGGGAGATTGCACACACTGGGCTTGGGACATCTGTTAAGAGGGTGTTAGGAGGGTTTTATGTTAGGATTTGATCTTGTATTAGGTGATTTGGGGAAGGGTTCAAGGAGATGGAGATAATTTTGACTGAGTATCCTAGTAATTCTTATTTTAAAAGCAGGATATGTGGAACAATTCTAAAGGTGAAATTGGTAAAGAAGCAGCAATCACTAATGGTATGGGTAAGGAGATATTAGGTCTTTTTTGTTATTTAAACACTGTTTTAGTTTTTGTCTGACATGATTATGGATTATGGAATTTTTTATTTTGTTTTTCTTGATTCGTTATGGTCACAGAGTGCCTGGTCTGATCTTCAGTAGGAGAACACCCAGCCTAGTTGACAGTGCTAGAATACTTTCTGAGCTGTTAGTTTTTTGTTTTTTGTTTTTTTTCACTCTTTCTCAAACACAATACAAAGAGACAGTTGATGTTAGCAAAGGTCTATTTGTATATAGGGGTGTTCATATTCAGAGAAAACAGGAGTCAACATTTTAAAAATATGAACTGTGGGCTAAATTTTTATATTTGTTATGTACTTGTAAGAGATTGCAGTATTTGTCTCCATTTACCAGATGCAGCAACTAGTGGTGGGAGTCAATTAGGTAATTTGCTGGCAGGGACACAGATTATAAAAGGAAAGACTGGATTTCAAACTATGATCACTCAGATGCTAAAATATATTATTTTTCTGCTTCAACAATATAAAGAGCCTATATTTCAAGTTAGAATTGGAAGCAACTTATGGTGTCATGGACCGAATTTGGCAGTCCAATATGGAACTTGATTTGGAAGAAGAAGAGGCTGAGTTTCTTTTTAAACATGTTAAGTTTGAAGCCATGATAGAGCATCATTTATCCATTTATTCATTTATTAAATTTGTTTTAACATTGTTATGTTAATAGACATTTGAGTTATTTACAGATTTGGGCTTTCACACATTTTTGTATGTATTTTTTGATATACTATCTATTCAGTAGGAGTGGAATTGCTGAATCCAATGATGTATCTTCGAACTTAGTAATTGATACCCACCTGTTTTCCAAAGTAGGTTGTACCAGTTTATACTCCCTCTACCAGTATATGAAAGATTCCTTTGCTTCAGATACTTGACATCATTGACTTTTAAATTTTGATCTTTCTGGGGAATTATGTTAAGAAAAATGTGGGTTTTAGTAATAGTAGTGTTTTTTTACTTTGCATGGCTCTGATTGTTAACACAGTTAACCTTTTGAATGTTTATTGGCCATTTGGATATTGTCTTTTGTTAATTATCTTGGCAATCTGTGGGTGGGGATGGCTTCATTTTCTTATGATGTGTAGGATTTATTTGTATATCCTGGATATGAGCCTGCTGGGGGTAATATGTGTTGCAAATATATTTTCCCACAGTGTAGCTTATTTTTCACATTTTTAATGACATCTTTTGATGAATGGAAATTCTTTATTTTAATATAATCCATTTTATCACTCTTGGATTAGTGCTATTTGGGTCCTGTTTAAGAAGTTTTAGTACTTTGAGATCATGAAAATATTTTCCTAAATTATCATCTAGAAAAACATTATTATTATTATTATTATTACTATTATTATTTGCATTTCAGTATTTAGTTAATCGAGAATGGATTGTTGTATATAGTAGGGGATAAGTGTTTTTTTTTTTTCCCTTCTTCCTTTTTGATATCCAGTTGTCCCTCACTATTACTTGAAAACATCGTTATTATTCACTACTCTGCTGTGTTATTTTGGCAAAAACCATGGATCTATATATGTGTGGGTCTCTTTCAGGGGTCTTTGTTCTGTACCTTTGGTGTATTATTGGGTTATTTTTCTAGGTTTAGACTGCTAAGAATAAAGTTGCTAGGAACTTTCCTGTTCCAGTATTTGAGGATTTATGTTTTCTTTTCTCTTACTTAGGTAAATACCTTCCTTATTTTCTCTCAGCAATGGTTTCTAGTTTTCATTGGACAGATTTTGCACATATTTTGTTGTTATCCCTAATATTTCATTTTTTGGTACTATTGTAATGGTAAATTTTAATAATAATTTTCATTTATTTATAATTATTATACAATAACACATTTTTATTATTTTCTTTTATGAAGTTACAAATTTATGTTCAATTAAAATTCACCACATTTATCATATAGTTTTATGACTTTAACGAAGGCATTACAGTTGTGTAATCACCACCAAAATCATATAAAACAGTCCCATCAGTCCAAACATTCTCTTGTGCCCTTTCGTAATGAAAGCATTCCTCTAACCCTAGCCCCTGGAAACCACTCATTAGTTTTCTGACCCTATAACTTTGCCTTTTTTTCAGAATGTCATGTATATGGAATCTTATAGTGTGCAGACTTTTGAGTCTTTGCTGCTTTCATTTAGCATAATGCATTTGAGATTCATCCATGTTATTTCATGTATCAGTGATACATTCCTTATTATCGCTGGCTAGTATTACATTATATATAGATCCATTCACGTGTTGAGAAACATTTGGGTTGTTTATTAGTAGAATGGCTATAAACATTAGCTTGGGTAAATTCCTAGTGGTGGAACTGAGGAATGAATGGTAAACATGGAACGTATGTTATAAGAGAACACCAAACTTTTCCGAAGTGCCTATACCATTTTGTATTTTCACAAGCAGTGTATTAGGGTTCTAGTTCCTCCATACATTCACTGTGGCAAGGTCTGCACATGTGCACGTTCACATGTGTATGTGTTTCATTTTTATCTCAGTTTTAGCCATTTCAGTATGTAGTGATTTCTCATTGCAGTTTTAATTGATATTTACCATAATACTCATAATGTTGAACTTCACATTTTGTGCTTATTTTCCATCCAAACATATTCTTTCATGAAGTATCTGTTCAAAATTTTGTTGACTTATTAAATTTAGTTCTTTGTTGTTTTTTTTTTAATATTGAGTTTTGACAGTTCTTGATATATTTTGGACATGAGACCTTTCTCATATATGTACTTGTAAGTATTGTCTCCTAAACTGCGTTTGTCTTTTTACCCTATATAATCTCTTTCAAAGAGCACAGATTCATAATTTTAAGCCCAAATTATATTTTTTCATTTATGGATAGTACTTTTAGAGTAGTGTCAAAGAAATCTTTGTCTAACTCATGGTCACAAAGATTATCTCATGTATCGCCTTCTAGAAATTTTATAATTTTGAATTTTATATTAAGGTCCGTGGTTCATTTTGAGGTAATCTTTGCACTTGATATGAGGCATGTATTGATGTACTTTTTGTCATATTTCCAATTTTTTAAAAGATTCTTTTCTCCAATGTTGTGGCTTGGCACTTTTATTGAAAAATCAATCATTTGTGTGGGAGTATATTTTTGGTCAGTTTGATTAGAGGCATATCCATTTAATTGATATTTTTAAAATATCTTTTGAAATCAAAGAAAATTAAATAAATGGATAGATATTTCATGTATATGAATAGGAAGACTCAATATTATCAAGATGTTGGTTTTTCTTGATCTACAGATTCAGTGCAATCCCAATCAAGATCCCAAGCAAGTTATTTTATGGATATTGATTTTAAAGTTTATATGGAGAGGCAAAATAGCCAAGAAAATGTTGAAGGAGAACAACAAAGTTGGAGGACTGACAGTACCCAACCTTAAGACTTACTATAATGCCACAGGAATCAAGACAGTATGACATTGGCAAAAGAATAGATAAATTGTTCAGTGGAAGAGAATAGAGAACCCAGAAATAGACCCACATAAATGTAGTCAACTGATCTTTGACAGAGGAGCAAAGGAAACAATGGAGCAAAGATCCTTTTTTCAACAAATGGTGCTGGAACAACTGAATATCCACATTAAGAAAAAAAAAAGAATCTAGACACAGGCTTTACATTCTTTGTAAAAATTAACTTAAAATGGATCATAGACCTAAATATAAAACACAACACTGTAAAGCTCCTAAAAGATAACATAAGAGAAAATATAGATGACTTTGCACATGGTGACACCTTTTTTCCCTTTCTTTCTTTTCTTTCTTTCTTTCTTTCTTTCTTTCTTTCTTTCTTTCTTTCTTT